>NW_015151378.1:319313-324242 GCF_000732505.1 Cyprinodon variegatus | reverse complement strand
TAGGAACATAAGGAACAATCAGATCTCTGATATCAGATGGAGCTTGGCCATTTAAGGCTTTATATGTGAGAAGGAGGATTTTAAATTATTTTTTAGATTTAACACGAAGCCAGTGAAGAGAAGCTAAAATAGGAGAGATATGATCTCATTTTAATTTTCATCAGAACTCTGGCTGCAGCATTTTGGATCAGCTGAAGGCTTTTAACTACAGTTCAGTCTGAAAAACTCACACAAAGAAAAAAGACAATTAGGAGAAATTTATTGATACAATTACTTTGTCTTTGGCACTCAGATCTCGGCAGGAAACATAGCGCTTAATTTTGAGAGAAATGCATTAACAGGAGCAAAGAATAGGGCTGTTTCCCCCCAGGCCTGAAACTGGTGGTAGAGTGGAGATAGATGAAGTTGGTCAGTCTGTAGACTGCTGGTTAGTGAGACGGTCTGCTGAGCTTTATAGGGAGATCCAGTGGACTGCGTGAGCTGATACTAGATCTTCACTCAGGGATCTGGAGATGAAAGTCCACTTTGGATAACACAGGTTGAGAGAATCTGTCCATGATGAGCAAGCATGAAGCAACAGTGGAGAGGAAAAACTCCCCGCTGGTAAGAAACCTCTGGCAGAAACAGGCTCAACATGGCAGTGTTCTGCTGGACCGGTTCAGATGAGACAGGGAACGCAGTAAGAGTCCGGGAGGAATGACGCTCTGATAAAGCTTTAGCTACGAAGGTGGAGGAGGGGCTGGAGGTGGGTTGAAACAGGGTCATCTGAATGAAGTCACAGCGCATCCACCGCCTGCACACAGGAGCAGACAGGTGCGGATCAGAGGCCTTTTAAGCTGAAACTTGGATGCCGATTGGCTTTCATGGAGGTGTGGTTCAAAGCTGATTGGCTGTGTCGCAGGTGGATGTAGGAGAGCAATGAGGTTCTTCAATTGAACTTCCGCCTAGGCTCTATTTTGTGGACTCCCTGATAGTAAAGAATTACAATAGTCCAGCTTCGAAGTAACAAATGCATGGACTAGTTTCTCAGCTTCTGCAGATTAACCAGTCATAAGCGCCAGATTATTCTCGAGCCAGTGGGGAGTTTTCTAACGTACCTTAGTGTTACTGATTGTATGATCCTGACCCGTTCTTCCTTTGGCCCTCTGAGCCTGCCCGTCTGTTCTGACCTGCTGCCTGACCCGTCTTCGACCTCCTGCTGGATTCGGCCTTTCAACCAAACTTGGAACTGACTCCTGACACCGTTCTGGATTTACCTTCAGAACGTGAGCCTTACCAGACTCTCTGCCTCCAAGGTCTCAGTTGGTCAATTCCAGGACTCGCAACCCTCCTGCATCCTTGGACTCAGATCCTGTTGGTGTTACCCCTCGACCTTCATACTCTGAACTTTTGGATTTTTCATGGGGATAGACGTGAACTATTTCACCTTCTGCCTACTCTTTCTGTTTCCTGTCAGCCAGCGCCAAAGGTGGTGACCTGAGAAGCTTATATTTTGTCTAGGTGGCAAGGCGGACCACCCTTCTGTGCCATTCCCTCTATTGTTACTTTCTTTTGGACATTTTCCCTCCTGCTGCCTGGTTTAAGTGGTTTTCCCTTTTCAGACTCCCTTGCCTTCCTTCCCTTGGTCTTTTAAGGAGGACTGCTCCAGTTGTGACCCAAATGTAGAACATCTCCAGGAAGAAACATCTGCTGCAAAAATATCAGACTTCTTCAGGACTCCAAGGCATGAAGAAGGGATTCTGAAAACACATGAACTTTTTAATTAACAGAATAAATTTGATACAAATACTATTGAGAAATACATTTAAGCATCAGAATGTTTTTAGTGAAATTTAAGGATGAGAAAAGTGTTCCTATGGAAATGTAAAAACTATAGATTTTTGAACAAAAACTGAAAAGTTTGCAGACCAGTAAATGTGAAATTTGTATTTATTTTCAAATTAATATTGAACTCTACGCTGAGCTGTTACAGCTGGGTCATAGCAATGATTCTATCTGTTAGGCTCTGCCTGGATTGGGATGCTCCAGTTTTGCGTAGATCGTTGTCAGATTGTTCCGATCACTGGTTCCTGACGACTCTGGAATATTCTCTTCCTGAGGAAGAAAAAACAGAAACTGGATCAACAACCAGGTTCATTCCTGCTGATCAGTGTATAAAAACCAGGCTGTTTGCTTTTGTGGTTAAAACTGTTGTTGACAAACACAGTATGAGACTAAACAGGAAACAAATTCTCCTTTCAGAGTTTAAAAATAAATATTAACTTCAACATTCTGTAATTTCCTGCAACAGTATCTCTGTGAGTTGATCTCAGGACTTAAATAAACCCAGAAGCTGCGTCTCATGAAGCTCTGCTGTTTAATATTCACCCTCATCCACCATGAACAGCCTTTCATTAACGTCAGTCTGCAGGCTGTTATTAACCGTCTCAATGTAAACCCATCATCTAAAAGTCTAGCGGTTTATTAAAGATCCCTTCAGACTGAGGATGGTCAACAGCTGACTTACAGCAAAGTGGCTTCCCTCATTCAGCGAGAATAAAAATACCTTCCAGCTGTGGAAAAGAACTGAACAAATGAAAGTATATTTTTATAATTAACCTCGCATTTAAAAAAATTATGTTGAAATATCTCAGACGATAATACAATTGAATTCCATACCATTGTGTTAAAACATAAATATTGCTAAATTGCTATTTTTCTGTAGTAAGCGAATCCACAGAAAGAGCTTTTTTGGTTTTAAATGAATCTAAAGTAGAATGCATGCATAACAGCTTTTAACAAAATCACGTTGTCACCATTTCTCTATTGTCGTGTGGAATTGCCACGATCACTATAGCAGCATAGACGGTATAATATTATGCATAATTGTCATCATGATTGTTCATCATACGCACGGTAACTGTCATAAGACATGATCTTTCTGGTTTATGAGTGACATCTCTGTAGTTCCTGGGAAAATCCATATAAAAAAGAACATTTGTCCAATGTCTTCTCTGTTAGCACAATAATTTATCTTCTGTGGTGTCAAAAATTGGAGACAATATCCTAAAGCATATGTATGATGCTCTTACAGCCATATGAACAATATGTCAGGTTTGTGCATCCAGTCACTATCAAATAATTACCAAGAACAACATTTATGAATTAGCTTTTTTTGAAATTTCCTTCAAAAAAAGTCAGTCTCCAGTAGTTTATTAGACTCCGCCTTCCACCAGGAAAAGAATTCTAGAACGTGAATGTGACCTATTGTCTTAATAAATGAGTCCATATACCATAAACAGATTAATAAGGGCAAAATATTGGCGGAGCCATCTATGGTTTTGCACATCTATTCTCTGTTGCTTGGCAACACAGACAAAGGTCATCAGCGCCCAAGCAATCGGTAAACTAACTGTTGGAGCACGCATTTCCAAAAATGTAAAAAAACAAAAACACACTGAAGGTTGTGACTCACACTGTCTTTACACATGATGTAGGTGAGCACCTCACTGATGTGTACAGGCAATGTATTACCGCCATCTACTGGGCTCNAATAAACCCAGAAGCTGTGTCTCATGAAGCTCTGCTGTTTAATATTCATCCTCATCCACCATGAACAGCCTTTCATTAACGTCAACCTGCAGGCTGTGACTCTGAGCTATTAACCGTCTCAATGTAAACCCATCATCTAAAAGTCTGGTGGTTTATTAATGATCCCTTCAGACTGAGGATGGTCAACAGCTGACTTACAACAAACTGCCTTCCAAAAACTCATTCAGCGAGAATAAAAATACCGTCCAGCTGTGAAAAAGAGCTGAACAAATGAAAGTATATTTTTAGAATAAACCACGCATTTAAAAAATATATGTTGGGATATCTCAGACGATAATACAATTGAATCCCATACCATTGTGTTAAAACATGAACATTGCAAAATTGCTATTTTTTTGTAATACGCGAATCCACAGAAAGTGCTTTTTTTTTGTTTTAAATGAATCTAAAGTAGAATGTGTGCATGACAGCTTTTAACAAAATCATGTTGTCACCATTTCTCTCTTGTCGTGTGGAATTGCCACGATCACTATAGCAGCATAGACGGTATAATATTATGCATAATTGTCATCATGCTTGTTCATCATACGCACGGTAACTGTCATAAGACATGATCTTTCTGGTTTATGAGTGATATCTCTGTAGTTCCTGGGAAAATCCATATAAAAAAGAACATTTGTCCAATGTCTTCTCTGTTAGCACATTAATTTATCTTCTGTGGTGTCAAAAATTGGAGACAATATTCTAAAGCATATGTGTGATGCTCTTACAGCCATATGAACAATATGTCAGGTTTGTGCATCCAGTCACTATCAAATAATTACCAAGAACATTTGTGAATTTGCTTTTTTTGAAATTTCCTTTAAAAAAAAGTCAGTCTCCAGTAGTTTATTAGACTCCGCCTTCCATCAGAAAAAGAATTCTAGAACGTGAACGCGACCTATTGTCCTAATAAATGAGTCCATATACCATAAACAGATTAATAAGGGCAAAATAGTGGCGGAGCCGTCTTTGGTTTTGCACATCTATTCTCCGTTGCTTGGCAACACAGACAAAGGTCATCAGCGCCCAAGCAATCGGTAAACTAACTGCTGGAGCACGCATTTCCAAAAATGTAAAAAAACAAAAAAACATACTGAAGGTTGTGACTCACGCTGTGTTTACACATGACGTAGGTGAGCACCTCACTGATGTGTACAGGCAATGTAGTACCGCCATCTACTGGGCTCGGGTTTCATTTAGAAACTAGTGGTGTCCCATTTCTTAGGGAGAAAATCTTCACTTGCACTTCCCTCATTGAGTGGACTTCACTGTGGAGGGAACTGACTGGAAGGTTCTCAGAACCAAGTGAGAGGAATGGGACTGCGCCCAAAATATTATAACCCTGCCTGTTAACAG
>NW_015151378.1:314620-317020 GCF_000732505.1 Cyprinodon variegatus | reverse complement strand
CCTCCTTTCAGAACCTGCTTCAAAGCCTATTCCATGGTCCTCATCAGTCTGTACTCATGTTTCCATTTAGAGACTAAACCAGCTTAAAATAAGCAAGTTGAGATTTCTTCATTTTGAATCTGAAGGATGGATAATGAGTGTCCAACCTTTAACTCAGTGGAACATATTAACCCATCAGTTTCCACGTCTACAGAGTGACTTGAGTCAAACTGGTTCATCTAATAAAATAAAACTGCAACTCTGAACCATAAACTTATTAGTGTGATTTTAAAACAATTTCTGAAATTTTTATTTCCATTGTTTACATTTAGAAGAATCAGTAAACGTTCTTTAAACAGAACAGAAATAAAACATATTTGGATAGTGATATCTGACACCGCTGGTACACAGAAAGAGACATTTACAGTGAGAGGATAAGCAGTTATCACAGTTTCTGATACTGTATCCTGTTAACACCAACATCTTTACCTGAGGGGATTTCTGTTCACCTACCTGTAACTCACACTTTTATCCTTAATAAGTATTGGCGTAAACAGGACTTCCGATTTGAGTGGATCTGGGGAAACAGTAAAAAAAATAATGAGCTGATGGTAAACAAACAAACAAAGAAACTATAATGTTCTCCAAAGAAAGTAATATCTAGAAATGAAGGAAGAGGGAACTAAGCAGCAAACCTTGTGGAACATCAGAGACCAGATGGAGTAAAAATACAGGATTAAATGTGAGTCTGATAATAAGAGCTAATCAATTGGTACATTTATTTTCTCTCCAAAGAGCTTAAGATTACAATTAAAATGACTGAAGGATTAAATGGACAGGACAAAACTGATGCACACAACACATAATAATTCTTAAATCAAAACACATCAAAAGAAAATAGGTTTTGGATCATTAAAATATATTCCTATTAGGTTTCACTATAACTTTATTAAAGCATAGATTATTTTTGAGAACTTATTTTTCATTCATGTTTACATGTAATGACAATAAAACATGTATTTGCAGTTTGCTGTGTTGGCTGCTTCAGGCGGTTCATAAGAAAAGAATAATTGCTAATGGCTGTAATTTAGTTTAATATAAAAATCTAACTGAACTATTTTAATGTTGACAGTGATTTTAATTCAGGCTGCTGGAGGCGACTCAATGTTTGCCTTTAACTGTCCAGGATCCAGAACAAACTACTGCAGGAATGTTTACTTTACAGTGATCATTATGTAGCAAAAATAATGTTTACATTTTTATATACATAAAAAGATAAATGTAATGTTCAAAAGAAGGAAAATCCCACAGACTCTATTAGGATGCTAATGGTCTGTTCCTGAACACGATGTTGCTCACCTTCTTCACTGGGAGGGGGAAGAAACTGGGCTGCTGGTAGATCATCTGTTTATATGATGAAGGGAAAAATTATAAAATTATTATTATTTAATGTAAATATCCTGCTAAACATCTACTAGCGTTTAGCAGATGTTAACCTCCTGATGACTATGGCGTTTTCCTGTTTCCTGTCTGGTTTGTAAAGGTAAATTCTCAGCTCTGTGGATTTTCTGGCTCAGTTGTTTGGCCTCTGTCTCATTAACAGACACATGATAGAATCATTACAAAGGCTTCAAAGAAAAGTTAAACCAGGATTAATCCTGGTTTAACTTTTCTTTAGAAACAATAAATAAATAGAGATAATAAAAAAATCCTTGCAATCTTTTTTTATTAAAGAAGTCCAGCAGTACTCGACCAGCCGGCATCATCAATGTGATTCTGCTCCAACCTTGAGGAGGATTAACTAAGAAGTTGTAGCCAGCAGATATCTAGCTTATTTTATTCAACAGGTTAATGATCTTCAGTAATTAGAACAACTCAGGAAACAAACTGGTATTTTTACTTCCATCTCTACTCTTTCTTAATGTTTTTTTTTTTTTTTTTTTACAGACTTTGATTGTTCGGGGTTCTGCATTACTCAGCTGGGGACCAATTTTACACACTCCTGCTTCTTTATACATTTTCTATTTCATTTGTTTTATTTGTTGCCTCTTTCTCAAATGAGGTGAATTAGGCTCTAAGGCCCCTGTGATAACAAACTGCTACTGACAGACAGGGAGACCTGATGGACCATGTAGGACCTGGGGACCAACCCATTTCTTGCACCTTCAGGGTGGGGTCAATATATTCATGCTTCTTTTGAGTGTTTACTGCTGAAAAATCATGGAGAACACTAATATAATATAATATAATATAACAACAATATAATTCACTGCCGGATTTTCTTTTTATATTTGAAAAATATTGCGGGACATATCTTTTCTTCTTCCTTAGAGGGCCGTTCCTCAAGGGCCCTTAGAACAGGCTGTAGCATCATTACTGGGCTGAATTAAAGGTACAGGCCTCCTTTAGATTATCAGCATC
>NW_015151378.1:312345-313679 GCF_000732505.1 Cyprinodon variegatus | reverse complement strand
TTTTTCAGTGGAAATGAATGGAGATTGAATGATCAGATTTCTGTGTGTTTTTATCTCTACTGGCCTCATAGTGAGGCTTCCATCACAGTTTTAGCATCACTCTGTTTAATTCCTGTTTTCAGTTTTTATTGATTAACCATAAAGCTGTGGATGGGTTGGTTCATGTTTATCAGAGGTTGGCAACCAGTGGCTCCAGAGCAACATGCAGCTCTTTAGCGCCCCCTTGTGGCTCCATGGAGCTTTATCAAAAATGTATTAAAGATTAATTTTTTGTTTGTTTGTTGAATTATTTGCTTTCATTATCAATGCTGAAGGATTGCCTGAATCTTTGCTCTGTGATGAGAAGTCAAAACATAAAAGAGCCATTTAGAAAGGCATTTCCAGGGAAGGAATGCTAAATATGCAGCTGACTAACAAGTTGGGAATGAGAGAAAAAGTGTGATTGCAAAACTTCTGGATTAATTAGAGGAGAGCAAAGATAGATTCAAGAAGTGGATTGCATCTCCAATCTCTACTGCTTGTGCTAGTTTGGTTGCAAGCATAGAAAACCGATAACAGATCGAACAGGTAGCTCTGATGCTGTCTCACTGAGAGTTATTCAGAAGTAAGCTCTCTTATCAATCCCAGATCCAAGTTTTCTGGCAACTATTAACTCCACTCTCATTCCAAGCACCACTGTTCACAGAACCTCCTCACACTCCTGAAGGATCAGGAACTGTCTCTGACTTATTGTCTTGTAAATAAACCCTCTTCCAAATTGATTCTGCATGTGGGTCAGAAAATTAAATCCAAACATGTCACTAAGTAAATTTTTTGGATCAAAACTCAGTAACCTGCAGGCTGATTTCTAATGAAATATCCACGAAAGATAACTATGATTATTTTACATTAGATGAAGAACTTTGGTGTCTCATTTATATGTGAAATTATTTGCTCTATGATGAGATTTTACAGAAATAACTATATTTGGCTCTTAGAAAAAATATATTTTTCTTCTTTAAATCTCTATTAACTTTTTAAACAACATTGAGACAAACTGAACAAAAATAGGAAAGAAAAAAATAAATTAAATTAGAAGTCTACAGACTAAACCAAGCAGCACACTACCATCATCAAATTAACAACTAAATATAAATAATTAACTTCTTGATAACTATACTACTTTTCTAAAAAGCAAAACTTGATATAAACATGTAATTTGGCCATAATCAGTTCAGAAGATGCCATCAGTCCAGGTTTTATTCAGGTCAATAACAAGGTAACTAAATTATTGGAAATGTTTGGAAAACAAGACCTGTTTTCTAAAAAACAGACCCGAACAGATCCAGGAAATG
>NW_015151378.1:309047-310597 GCF_000732505.1 Cyprinodon variegatus | reverse complement strand
AATACTGCTGAAGTGTTTTCCAGTGTTCCTCTAACACTTTCAAAGATGTCTGCTATCTCTGCTCTTACCAACAGCTCACCTCAGCAGCTGTCAGGATCAGGATTCTGTCATTTCTGGACTTTTTAGTTCTGTTGGGAAGATGAGCTACACCAACTCTAATCTCATACCTCCAGTAAAGTCAAAGAAATTATCTTGTTTCAAAGCTTAACCTTAATTTAAGAAATTAAGAGATTTCAGAGATTTAGATGAAAACAAATTCCTAAATAAGCCAAACATGAGCATTTGGATATTATCTGAATGAGTTATGTGTTTAGCTTCCACCCTCTGCTGTTACCCAGCAGCAGGTTTAATTCTCTCATCCAGGATCAGGCGCCTTCCTCGGTAGACGGAGGGAAGACGGCACGACGGCTCACAGCTACCAAGGAGAGCTGGTGCTGAGAAACAACAAACACTTTTTTTTATACAAGGGGTTCAAAAAAAAGGACTGAATGAGCACTAATTTTTTTCTTCCAAAAAATATTTCAAAGAGCATTTTAGAGGGACTGTATGTGTAAAAGTAGGTCATCACTCCTTTAAATAAATGAATAAGGAATTTGATTGTACTTTTATATATTACATAATTTCATTTAATTGTTTCCTTTTGGTCCTACATACATTTAACATGTAAATTGCATGAATTAAGAATCTCCTGGAAGCAAATCCTCTGGTTTAGTTCGCTATCATCATTCTCTTTCAACCTCAAATTTATTCTTCAGCTAAAATCCAAATGTTGCTGCAGAACTTTGTTGCTGATTTTTAGATAAAGCGTTTCTCTTTACATTAAACACCAAGTGGCTCTAGTACTATGATTTTAACTGAAAAAGTTGATGCAACAAGGTAAAAACTATCTAAGTTAAACTTGAAATGGAGGCAAATGACAATATAAACACCAATGGAGATTTTATGGTTAATTTATAGGACTGAATGAAAGTGATTATAGAAGGGGCCATGGTCAGTCCTGTAGAGCCAGTGTCCCTCAGGTTTTAAATGTTTCCCTGCTTCAGCACTCATGAAAAATGTTTAACAGTAAAATCCTGTTAATCAGGTGTGATAAAGCAGTAAAGCCTCAAGGAAACCGGCTCCTGAGGACAGACCTTAAACATCCTGGATTGTGCTTAATTAGGATCTAATTAACAAAACATTTACATCCTCCATTTATTTACTGTAAAAAGAGTAATTAGAATTATATATAAAAAGCACTATGAGCACAAACACTATTTATAAAATCACAGGTTTTAAAGTTTGCTGATCTGTTAAAACTGATTAAACCCTGTTTAAAATGAAAAATAAATCAATATAACTCAAAATTAGCATGAAGGAAAGGCAATATAAGCCTAGGCTTCAGCCTAGACCTTTATGGTCACTCTACAGTTGTATTAATGTTTTGTTTTTGTTTTTTTGCTCTGTATGTGTTTCTGACTGAAAAAAAATTGTTCTTTAAAAAAATTAACAGTAAATTAATAAATAATAGCAGCAGTACATTTATGTTGTTGTTTCTAGTTGAACTTTTC
>NW_015151378.1:306164-308499 GCF_000732505.1 Cyprinodon variegatus | reverse complement strand
TTAGATCATAGTGTGGATTTATTGCCACTCAAAACAGCCTCAAAACAACCAACCATTACAGCTCAACCAGAGGAGATTTTAGCTTCATGCTGTCTGACTAATCTGAGAGGAATTTTCCTGAACAAATGACAATAACAAGCTTTGGGGGCCTCATTGTTAGTATTTCTTATTTTTTTAAATCTAGCATAATATGAGACCTTAGTGGCACAAAGTAAATGTTTCTTTATGTCAGATTATTTAACTCAGTTCTTGAGGTGCAAATGTACTTTATTTGTCTATGTTTGCTTTTAGTCTATTTCATTGTCTATATTAAATATGTCCACAGACCCAGGCCCACCCATGTAGGTTCATTTTGAGTCAGTTAGGATGGTATCAATACTTTAGACAAAACTTCTCCTGGGAGGAATGATGGTAAATATTATTTAAGGTTAGCGAGTAAAATATTGAGTAAAATACAGCAGCTGGATCACATATCTGACTGCTTTGATACAACTCAGCGCATATAATCTTAACTATATATTATATATTGTATAAATATCTAATTTAATGTATATTTTAATACTCCAGAGAGAACAGAGGTCGGTTTCATAGATGAATCATGAATTAATGTGATTCATCTGAAAAAAAAAACAGCAATCAATGGAAGTTCTCCAAGTGGGAAAGATGACAGGAGCTCCTGAAGATTGGAGCATTTTTCCAAACTTCACAAACTTTTCATCCCAAAAAATATGTTCATATCTTTAAGCTGTTTTTTAGATTTAAACTCTAAATATTCCAAATAGTTATTGGCCTTGGGCGCCCTCTCCTTCATCTTATAAGATCTCTTTGGTCAAACAGATTTTATGCCATTAACATCTAAGCTTCTTCACACAGATACAAGATGAAGCCTAATAAATGTTCAGAGCAGAACTTACCCAGAAACAAGCAAAAAGATGTGATCTTAGTCTCCATCTCATAGTTACATCCAGACAAACATAATATGTCCCTTAATGAAAGTAAGGAGCATTTCTGCACAAACAGGCAGCTGGGTGAGCCGAAACACGTCTAACACTGCAGAGCTGCAGAGCTGAAAACTGCAGGAGCTTCCTGGATGTGATGACAGGACGACACTAAGGCCGAAAATAGCATTTCTGTTTACAGCAGCGAGGTGTTTATGGAGAATATTACTCGCTGTAAATTATTCTTATATCTAAAGGGCTTATTAGTTTTATTTTTGGGGATTTTTCTTTTCTTTCTAAAGATTTCAATATTGTTCTCATCACATCTGAAAAGTAGGTTTAGTTTTTGACTGACGTCTCAGATCCAGCTCTGTTCCGCAATTAAAAATGCAAATATTTCTATGCAAACACAGAGATATCGATCAAATGATATTTTACCGGATAAATGTTTCATCCAAGTAGTTTTAATGTGAAGCATTATAGGAAGGAAGACAGAAAGAGTCATTTGAACGTCTTTCTACAGATGGGTGATGTTTTCATCGGTCTCCTAGGACTGATTTTAAAGCACAAACACTGAGTTCATATCTTATTTTTGTTCTAGTTACAATCGAACTGGTTAGAAAGATGTAAATCACGCACACATTATAGATTATATTGTTCTATTTACCTTCTTGTGTTAAAAATAATTAATAAATAATTTTACTAAACTATGGCAAAAACAATTCTTCAAAAAATCCCTAAATTCACCCCATTTGTTAAAAAATATGCTTTAAAAAACAAGAACGGAAATTAAATACATGAAACAGGAACAATGGGCTAAATCATTGTTTAACAAGAAAGCTGAA
Source organism: Cyprinodon variegatus (assembly GCF_000732505.1). NCBI lineage: Eukaryota > Metazoa > Chordata > Actinopteri > Cyprinodontiformes > Cyprinodontidae > Cyprinodon > Cyprinodon variegatus. Next base: position 306,716 of record NW_015151378.1, on the reverse strand, counting down.
TCAAAATGAAATCATCTGACAGAAATCAGGAGGCCTGGAGCAGCAGGCTGCAAGTGATCCAAATGAGCCAATGAGCTGCTGTCAGTCTGGGTTGCTGCTGCTGCTACTTTTAGACACAGCAGGCAAACCTGTGGCAAACCGGGCGATGGGAAAGAAGGAGAAGATGATGAGAAAAAGAGAGCAGAGAAAGCGTGGACTGCTGGAAAAACTGCAGTGAACTGGTGACAGAAAAGATGACCCTGCACATTTTGAGCATGTTTGGCTCTGGTCTGAACACCTTGTGCTTGAGAATGGCTTAGTCTCCATTCTAACCCAGGTTTAAAGCCTTGCAGGGCAGCATAAAGCCCACTGCTCTCATTAAGACAGAAAAAAGAAAGAAAAAACAACGGTCAGTTCAGGTGTTTTATAAAATATTTGAATCAGGAAATTGTCTATATACCAAACTGAACGATTGTTGTTTTCTACTTCAAAAAACACTTTAGATTTTATAAATTCTGTTTAAAGTAACAGATTATAACTAAAAATCTCTCCGGACCTTTACTGGTTGAGGAT
>NW_015151378.1:302958-304540 GCF_000732505.1 Cyprinodon variegatus | reverse complement strand
AACCTGCAGTAATGCCACATGATGCAAGTCATACTAGAACTGAACCTGGTCTTTCAGTCAATGCAGAGACCTAAAGATAATGATGTTCCATGATTCCCTAGGTTCACTAGGGAATCATAGAACATCTATGATTCCCTATCTTCATTTCCAACTTCAAGTTGTTCTGTAATAGATCTGTGACCTTTGCAATGAATGCTGGAGATGGGCACTCTTAGAACATTGAGGTATCCATTACAATCAATTAATCCGAAGAAGAAGGGAAATGCAGGACGGTGTCAGGAGTCAGTTCCAGGTTTGGTACACAAGCAGAATCCAGCAGAAGTCTGACAGGTCAGGCGAACAGATAAGAACGGGACAGGCAGGCTCAGAGGTCCAGAGGAAGAACGGGTTAGGATCAGCAATCAGAAACACTCAGGTACGCTGGAGAACTCTCACCAAAGGCTTAAATAATGTGGCACTGATGACTGGTTGAAGGCTGGTTAAATAGAGGCTGAAGCAAGTGGATCAGATGAACAGTAAAGAGAAACTGGGTGGACCTAAGCAGGTCAATGAAATTAGTAATCAGGCCAGTCATCAGAACAGGGTCAGTCTAACCCCTTCTTTTCAGAATAGCAACATAATAACTAGAGCAATGATCCACAGCATGGTCACAGTAGTGGTTTTATGCTAAATGCAACAGGAGAGTTAAGAGTGCAACCTGAGCAATAATAGCATCACAGAATTGATTAAATACCTAGCCTTTCCATAGTGCAGCCTCTGGGATCGGTATGGTCACTCAGAGCAACATTCATGTCTTAAAACAACAAAACAACAGAAAGCAGTGTTCTATTAAAAAGAACTTTGTTTTTCTTCACCTTGTTTCTTGTTCAGTGTTTTCTCCTAATTTCAATGTACTGCTTCTTCATAAACTTGGAATACTGTGAAAGCAACGTTGCACTAAATATTTAGGTGATACCATTTCAGAAAAAACAAAGTGCAATGTGTATTGATTGACTGTGTTATTTCATATTAAAATAATACATAGAGGCCTGGCATAATGGCTCAGTTGGAATAATTTCTTCTGACAGTAAGTTTGTACATAACTTTCCAGACAGTCAAATTACTTCTTCTGACAAATGTTTCAAATGCAATATATTTAGTGATGATTTGAAAGCTTAATGCCATTACAGTATGTATCCAGCAGCATGTTTCTTTGCCAGCTGATAGAAAGATCGTTGTCAAATTACACCCTAAACAATGTGGAAAACAAAGTACAGAACCACAAATGTCTGCCCGACTTTACACGGGTGAATAAAGTGAATGTGAATGGTCGATTATCAAAGGGGCGGGATTGTTGTGGCAGAAGGCTCGCAAGCAAGTTGCTGGTTGTGGCAGGTTTATCGGAAGCATCTTGCTAACCATTTAGCAACTTAGTGCTAGTAGGTTCCCAATGGGAACTTACATTGGGACAAAGTAGCACTAAATTGGTGACTTAGAAACGACACTGTCAAGGAACGCTATGGACAGCAAAAACGTGCAAGAGGAGGAGAGTTTTGTGTGAGAGGTTGTGGATGAGTCTCCTCCGTCATCCATTTTTTATTTA
>NW_015151378.1:300760-301876 GCF_000732505.1 Cyprinodon variegatus | reverse complement strand
CATGTTTAGGCCAGAATGATTTGACATTTAAATATGATTTCCCTATGACTTTAAGCAAGGCATTAATCAAGGATATATCCATATTATTCATCTCCTGGTTTTGACAATATTGGGTATATAATTTTTGTATGCTTCTATATCTCTGCATATGGGAATACATTTTTTATTAAAGAAATCACTAAAGAAGCATTTGATCAGTGTTTCTTATTCTGGATACTGTAATCCTGATATTGTATTGACATGCACAAGGACATAACCTTGGTTTGATACTTAAAAGAACTGCCCAAAAAAGTGTACCCTCAATATCATTCTAAATGATTCAATATTTCAGCTGAACCTGCCCAGACCAAACTTCCTGGGACCAGCTAATCTAACCCATTCTCTTTCTGCTTAATCACCATTTAATACATTCCTGGATCATTGTTCATTTTTCACTGTCAAAGTAAATGAAACTTCACTATTTTGACTGCATTTAACATCTCTGTGTAAGGGTATATTTTTTGACACAATTTAAGACCCCCTTTAAATTTTGCTTTTGAGGCTTTCAGGGGGTCTCATGGGTTAATTGGGGGGGAGGGGTCGAGCCCCCCCGGACCCCCCTGTATTTCGCATTCTGATTATACTTTAGTGTTTTAACATGTAGCCTTACTAATAGACCAGTTGCTGATGGTGGGTAGGCTTATAACAATCATAAATTTGATAAATTATCAGTGATGGGACTAACGGCGTTGAAAGTAACGGCGTTACTAACGCCGTTACCTTGTTTTAGTAACAAGTAATCTAACTAATTACTTTGACTGTAACTATAACGCAGTTACCATTGCAGACACCCCGCTACGGCGCGTTACCCCAGGCTCACACCGACTCCGGTCTTACCGTTGCGGTGCGGTGGGTGCAGCGCGGCAGTGATTCCAAGTCATTAAAAAGACGTAAACCTCTCTCACCGGCTGCTGAGCTGTCCGGCTGCGGTTACCGAGACACTCCGGCGTTGCAGAAAATTCCGCAAGAAAGCTATCCTTGCGGCGTGCCGGAGCCCTCCGCAACAAGCTCTCGCAAATATCCTTATTTGGGCCGTGTTATCGCGTGAAGTTACGTGAACTCAAGTGAACTTCTGTT
>NW_015151378.1:297484-299045 GCF_000732505.1 Cyprinodon variegatus | reverse complement strand
AAATTATACATGGTAATATTAATAGATGTAATACAACTAACTGTGAGACACTTCATCCATAGAGTACAGAGGTCTCCAATGGAAAATTTATTTTATATTTCATATTCTATCAGTTGCATTTGCATCATACAACTTGTATGATGCAAATGCAATGTCAGCCATCTGTTTCTGTTGCACACAGCTCTGTCTAGCTCAGACAAAGCTACAGACTATTAATCCTTCAGCACAGACATAAACTCGCACCCAGGGGCGGATTTACCATTAGGCAAAACTAGGCAGTTGCCTAGGGCCCCGAGTTCCTGGGGGGCCCCCTAAAACTCCTTTTACATGTATGGTTAATACAGCTATTACTTATTTGTGCACATTAATTATGTTTTTGATAAAAATCTTTTCGCTAAAATGCCATTAGAATGCTTATAATATTAAGTGTGTCTCGGGGCCCCCCCTACAGTGTCCACTACATTGGTTCAGTCCATTTGCTGCACATGGGCAGAAAGGTCCAAACAGACAGCAGTAAACCATTTGAAAACAAACGGCGTGAAGAGAAGATACAAGCAGAGCGGGGGAGAAGAGGAAGGAAAGGAAAGGAAAGAAAGATGAAAAGAAGTTACCCTAGCGGTGCTGAAAAGAAGAGAAAGAAGAATGAAAGTAGGAAGCTGCTTTCAAAGTCACTGAAAATGACTGACTTCCCCCCAGATTCCACATACTCCGTCAGCGCTCCGCCCCGCTGATGTACGTCGTGTGGAGCGCTTGTCTTTCATGTAAATCAATGAGAGCTGTTCCACATCCACCGCTACTCCTCCGCACGTCTCCGTCCACGTACGTCTTCTCCGTCCGTCACCGACAAAATACGGAGCCGAGCTATTTTTTGCTCCGCTCCGGTCCGGCCAAGTCAAGATCCGCAATTGCAATCGCACCAAACAGGAAAAAGAACATCGAGAAACTCCGGTTCGTCAAATTAAAATATAGTAGCAACAGATCGGTAACTAGAAATAATAGCATATTTTTTATACATTCCAAAAAAAACTAACACCGTTTATTTAAATGATACAATGCAAACTATTGGTTATTCACCAACCAGGAAGCAGATTTCTCATCTCCATCAAAAGATTTATTTTATACCGAGGGACTAAAAGTTTAATCAAATCCATTCAAAAGAAACATTTATTATTTATTATTATTATTGCAGGAATGGATGAAGAGATGCTGAGTTTGGGAGTAGAGAACAAACAAAGTTCATTCAAAAAAAGCAGTTTTGAATGATCCTAGTTATCCCAAAAATTATTAAAAAAATCTACAAATGGGCAGAAACTGAACATATGCTGAAAGCTGATGGTGGGATTTTTTTAATATGTCATATTAAATTAAGTGCTCACAGGAGTAGTATAAGGACACACCTTATGTCAAAAATGATTGATGACTAATGACTTATGAACTTATGACCGTATGTCAAAAATGATTGATAACATATGACGTATATGACATGACCTTATGACTTATGAACTATGAACTCTATGACCCGCACCTGATCAAAGGAATTTCTTATAACCCTTTTATGACC
>NW_015151378.1:268728-294409 GCF_000732505.1 Cyprinodon variegatus | reverse complement strand
GATGGATGGATGGATGGATGGATGGATGGATGGATGGATGGATGGATGGATGGATGGATGGATGGATGGATGGATGGATGGATGGATGGATACAGGCTTTATGAACCGTTGGATCTATTAGAAAATTAGAATGGGAATAATGTCCAAATATTGATATTTTTGTTTTCTCCATTAAGCTTTTTAAACTTTTTTTTAATGTTACGATTAGCCATATCAAAGTCTATACTCGTTTAGTTAAACTGGGCATCCTCTAATTAAAATCCACTTACTTGCTGTGCTGCTGGCGTATTTGGCGCTGCTAGAGCGTGAGCGAGTAACTGGGGTTTTGTTGAGCGCTGGCTTCTGTGGCCTCTCCCCTGGTTTGGTTCCTGGAGTAGACATGCGCTGATTGGAGCTGCTGCCGGGATCGATGCTGCGGGTGGAAAAGCTCGTGCTCCTGGAAGAACTTTCTGTGTCACTCGGCGTGTTGAACGAGCCTGCACGCTTACGAGGCATGGCCAGCATATCCAGTCTAGAAAGCTTCTTGGCTTCCTGCGTCTGCTTTGCGGCAGGGTTATTCACCTCTTGGGCTAACCTATCGGTCTCTGTGCCCTCATTGTCTGACTCTCCCAGACGAGCCCGTCGGAGCATGGAGGCCCTCGTGGGTCTTGGAGCTGACAAGCTGTTGGCCCGGCTCAACACCTGGGCCACTTTGGACGACTTGCTGTCCTCCTTCTTAAGTGGCACAATGTATTTTCTGCTGGCTGGGGCGTTCCTGCTTTCCTGATCAGAGTAAGGTAAGCTCTGGTGGTCATCACTCAGGTCTGTGGAGTAGGACTTACCTACGCTACGTCTCACTCCACTGTGCCTCCTGACGGGTTCTGCCTTGTTTTCACTGCTGGAACCATAAGAACGCTGCTTTTCAGTCTGGACATTTATTTCTTGATTAGAAGAGTCAGTATTAGTCCTGTCTCTATGAAGATTACCACCAGATGTCTTTTTCACTAGAGTGTGTGCTTTGGCCTTACTGCTGTGTTGGCTGACAGTACTGGAAGTATCCACATCAGAGTCACCAGAAAGAGAATCCATCATGGGGGAAGGCGTTGTCACCGGTGGAGCTGCTTGGAGTTTCGCCTCCAGAACAGCCAAAGCATCCTCTGTCTGTCTGAGGTAAGAGTGAGTGTCCTGACTGCTGCTCCCCTGGAACAGCCCAGAGTCTGAGTCTCTTTGAACAGGCAGGCTAGAGATGTTTGGCAGCCTAGCATTACTTGGCCTCTCCTTGGTGAAGCTCTCCTGTCTGATCAGTGAGGGAGCTGCAGGTTCTTTACCCTCTGGACTCTCAGTCCTTTGGTCCAATATGGGAGCAGAAGCAGTGAACTTCATACCAGAGCTCTGAATGCCTTTTTGCTTGGTCAGCGTGGCTGATGAAAATATTCTAGAGACAGACTTCTTTTCCACTTTAGGAGTAGCCATTTTAAAGACTCCACATTGGAGCTTGGATTCCTCCTCTGACCCAATATAAAAAGATGTGGACTTCAAAGAAAGGCTGGGCTGCTCCTCATTTTGCTTCTCCTCTGCATCAGATAGCGGTCTGCCAGTCTGCTCTACGATGGATCCGTCATCTGATTTACTGGCGTCGCTCAGGCTGTCAGGCTCCACATCATCCTGTACTGTTAATCTATGAATGCCGTCATCAGGCCTGGGGGCTGTTGATATACTGTTCTCCACATCAAATGTAGTGTTGGGGTTATAGTGAACATGAATGCTGGGAGTCTGAATGTCACTCCTGTCTCCGTGTGGTACGGGTGGAAGGATGCGTCGGGGCCTTGAACTATCTGCATCCAAATTGTCCTTAAGTTGACTGACTGTGTTTTTGTGGATAATGGTAGCACGGTCTGTATAACACAAAGATTAAATATCATTCATATTCATTAGTGTGTCTCATTATCATTTCAAACTGACCAATGTCTCATCAGGTGGCTTACCCCCTCCTGACGGCTCCATCTGGGAAGGCATGTTAAAGAGGCCAGATGAAGGCCCTGATTCTGTATAGCTGTCAGCCAAGCTGGCCCAGCAAGACATCCACTTAGGAGCCCCCTGTACCACAGCATCTGCCTCCTGAACCTAAGGAAAAACAAACAATTGTTCAAAAACTTTAAAACTTAAAGAAGTCACAGCTAAAAGAGCAGACACCTGTTAGTAAAGCATCACANAGGTATGTGTCGGTAATGGTTAGGGTTAGGGCAAGGGTCACAGTTAGGCCATATAAATTAGTGGGAAATGAATGGAAGTCAATGGAAGGTCCCCACAAGGATATTGTGACACCACGTGTGTGTGTGTGTGTGTGTGAGTGAGATAAGACTTGAAAACGAAAAATAAAAGGTTTCAACATGCACTGTAGGTCACAAACAAAGCAAAGAATGACTCACAGTATACAGTTTGGTTCTTCTACATGTTTTAGTTGTTCTGCTAATAGTGGCTCTGTTTATACAGTATTATTTCTAATAGTTGTGGTTACAGTCAGTCTAACTACCGGTAGCTATTTTCTTTGTTAGTATATTTGCAAGGATGAACAGGAGATATGAAGATGTGTAATAACGAGATAGTAAAAGGAAGGAGCATCCTTTGTTCATCTCTTTTCCTTTTTGGTGCCACCAGGCTTCTAAATAAGGAATTAAAGTCACAGTGAACTCTGCTTTGAGGAACTTCGACTCTTCTGCACTCATCACAAGAGCTGCATGAATCATATTCAGCTATTTCTGACGGCACTAGCTGGCATACAATTGCATCTAATTAATTGTTTTGCGCTCCAGTCTTCTAATCTGTAAAGCAGTCAATTTGCCACTGCAGTGAATCAAGCAATTGGCAGCTAATTAAATCTTTTTATTTTGCTTTCCTTGCCGGGTTTCTCTTCCTGGTCTGCCTTTAATACAATATAATATACAATATCAATATACAATATCCCAATTTATTGATTTTGAACACAGTTTTGTATTTTATTTGGGTTCAAAATAGACTTTAAGTAGGTAATTAATTATTTCTGAGACAATCTCCAGTATATTTAAAATAGCAAAGGTTCTAGTCATCAAGATATCAGAATTGCAGGATTCCCAATGATAAATGGAAATACTGTTTATCACTCTTAATATTCTAAACAAAGTTAGCTCATTTTATAAGGTTTATCATAATCAAACCTAGTGCATGTAGTTGTGTTTATTAAATATACTAACTGTAACTTTCAAGACCAGTATTTCAGCTTTCTGTTTAATATGTATATTTCAAAAATATGTTAGAATGCATTCAGAGAATTTCTTCTTGCCTTTTTTTTGTTTGAATTCATTATTTTATTAATTCTTTAGGGGTTTTAATTAATAATAATATAATAATATATTAATGATATTTAATTAATATTAATAGATTTTAAATTAGTGGACATTTTAACACTATTCTGTTAATTTTGTGAATGAAAACAAGTATTTCAATGAACTTAAACTTTATCAGGTAATCTACTAGCTCTGCCGTAGTCTATGTTTGCCACAGTGTTTTTACAAATATATTAAGTGTCCATTTTATCACAAAGATACATACAGATTTTTGAATCATATAGACATAAATAAATTTGCCAATTCTGTTAACAAAACCTGTGTCGAACGATATTAATCACTAATGTCTTATGGTATGTGTTAAGCTTTATATTATGTGTATGCATGTTTTAAAAGGATTTATTTGATTTTATTTACCAAAAAAATAACATAAAATGAGACCAGTTGTAAATATAATTTAAAGAAATTTTTTATCATGCATTTCTTAATGATATGATTTTAAAAACAAAAAGACAATGACTGACCTATGTTTTTAAATATGAATTGATTAAATCATTACTTGTTGCATCAAGGCAATAAAATATTTTAAAATGTAGGTCTTTTCGTTGTTGCTTTAATCTCTTCATTTGATTTGTTTCTGGGTTTTAAATCCTCTTATTGGTTTGAACATTTTCTTATATGTTTTGGATGTGTGTCTGTGTGTTTTGACCACAGCACTGACACTGACTGGGCAGATGGAGCTGACTTTCAGGTTAATGAATGTTGGAATGGAAGCTTAGACCTGCATCTTTTTGTCTGGGCAGGAGACTGAATACAGAGGTGCGAGCAGAGATAGACAGCAAACAGAGGTGTGATTGAGGGAAGACCGCTGTATGTTTGAGTAGAGCTGAGGTTCATACAGCACGCTGAAGATGAACGGGTAGAATCACATTCGGTCTGGAAATGTGCATGAGCTCTGATAAGGTCACATTACACTCATTCTGGTTTTGTATTTTCAGAATTTTTAACAGAAGTTAAAAGAGGTTGTTTCAGTATCCTCCAGAAAGGGCAGAAGTTTCAACTCACACTGTGAAAATTGAATACCACACTTTTAATAAGTCACTACATCTAAAGTCAAATATAGACCTTAGATTTAGGAAAAAACTAGGAGAAAAAGAAGTTATAGCTGGAATCCCAGAGACGACATTGAGCAAGAAAACTTTGCAGAGCAGATCTTTTTTCTTACTGCGTAAAGCAACTAGTGTTGGAAACAGGCAGTTACTTTGTGCTGAGTCATTCGTTTCAGTTTATTTAAATGATTTGTTGAAAAGATTTCTCCACCAAATCAAGCAGTTTATGCATTTAATTTGCCTTTAAAGTTAAAACAGGCATTGATCATGGTTTCATTCTTATTTTGTGTGCTATTTATAGAAATGTAGTCCTCTGTGATATTCCATTATTTTTCTACTTTCACCCAAACACCCTTTTGTACTGGACCAGTGATGCACCTGCTTTTGAGGTTAAACAGCTATGTGACTACTAATAGGAAGCACTGCAGGGTAAGCTTAATTATACCCAAGAGAGGCGATGACTGAGCGACATCTGAACTGGACCTATGGTGAAGTGTTTGGTCGGGTTGATGATTTGATTCGTCTGAAATCTACGACTGCCTGTTCTATGATTTTTGATAGATTTTTCTGGTGAGCTAAATGAATTAAAAGGATCTAGGAAAATATGACATGGAAGTCATGCTTTTGAATTATTTCTCACAGGAAAGCATTTAAAGTTTAGCAAAGACCAAAATCAGTGTTTTGTATTGGCCCTGACCCTTTCAAAATTTTTATAAACTGACAAACTAATTAAAAAAATTCTTAAATTGCAGTCATGAAAAGAAAGAAGAAAGCCTTTAAGACTGACTCAGATTCCCAACATTTCTCCAACAAAATCGAATTTTTCTGAACTCCATGACCTGATAAATTTACATATCCAGTGAACTAATAAGTCCCCTTCTTCACCAACATATAGCCTTAGGATGGAAAGTGCAGAATTCAACCACATATATGTTTTGATTCATAGGAATCAAAATAAGATTAGAATATTTCCAAAAGGTCCCAAGGGTATCCATGTATGACTTTTTATTTTTATTTATTTATTTTATTTTTTAGTTTCCAGGAAGTACCCCTTCTCTTTATTAGACTCAACAGAAAAAGGCCTGTTGTGTGCATGAAAAAAATGCATGCATACAACAGGCGCAGAAAGGCTGGAGCTACATTAAGGGGTTATTTTCACTGACAATATATAAATCTATGGTTATGAAACCACAGATTTATATATTGTCTCTCATCATTTTATTAATTCTGTCCTAGTATTTTATTGACAAGCTAGAGACAGTACTGGGGTGACATTTACATGGTCTTGGTTTATGTGTATAGTTTTCAACCACTCAGTTTCAGCTTATATGGATCAAAACTCTCATACTTGCATAAACAAACCATAAAAGATCAATATTCAAAGTCAGCAAGAAGAAAAAAATATATATATAATTTTTGTGCATAAATCAGTGGGGCAGCTTTAAAAAGCCCTGCAAAGTAAGCAGTCCTCTTACCCTGTCCAGTGAGTTTTCCATTGCACAGGCAGAATTAAGTCTTCAAGTGTAAATAAAAGAAAACTGAACTGCATCATTTGGGTTATTTAATGTCTTAAGCTTTTATTATGCTAAGAGTTTTAGGTTCTTTGAATCTCCCATTGGAGAGATTCTTAAGGTTATGAGTGTTTTACACATTCTAGTTCAAAGCACATGATCTCCATACTATGGAAGTAAATCTGTGTCGCTGGGATTTGAATTACAAATGCCACTGAAATTTAAATGTTGTATGTTTGTACTTAATGTTTCAGTGTTTATATATATTCAGAACACATTTTTGACCTAAAAAAAATTCATTGTCATTATTTCTACACAGTTGAAATTTTTTTTCTAATTCTTTCTTTATATCTACTTTGGTTATTTGAACTAACTTTTTAAGATATTTTCTAGTGTATTTCATGTTGGTATAGAAGTTTCAAATAAGTGATTTTATTATTCAGGTCAGGAGATATTAATGTGAATAAATTTTCACATTGACCTAGGTTGGTTTGTTAACCTTTTATTTTTGTAAATTAAATTATTTATTTAAACTGATTTGCTTGAGAGAGAAAAAAGAGCAGGAAAAAGATAATTGCTTCATAGAACAACAGGTAATGTATTTTCTAATAACTAATATGCATTGAAATTATCTCAACTACAATTTTCAGTTAAATTGGGTAATATTGTCTAAACCCCTGTATTACATAAAATTTTAGTTTGTTGGGCTTTCTCTTTATTTTTCTCTGATGATAAAAATGAAATATGAAATCAAATTCAAGCAACTCTGAACAACCTCCTGCTCTTAAATACTATTTATTAGAATCATAAACCAATGTTCATTACAATATAAAATGAGAATAATATAAAATATATAGACTATTACTTGAAATCGTCCGTGGATAATGTGGCATCGAGCATTCTCCATAATCACTGTTTTTTCTCAGTTATATATTTAATAAGTAAAACATGCAAATAATGTTATTGATGGTCCTAGTCCCTATATTTAGCCACACAGTTACAAAAAGCACTCAGATGTTTAACCAATCTCCAGCTTTAACCACATAAGTAAAATTGAGTATTCTGCACCTCTTTGCAGTTGATTACATTTAGAAGTGAGGAACTGCTTGGATTTAAAAACTGCTGACTCCTTTCTCTTTGCTTTTTGCTCTCTCCATCTCCTTCCCTCTTCCCATCACTTAGTATTTCCCTCACTCCTTCAAGTGTCTGTTGTGCTGAGGTTTATAAAGCAGAAGAGAAAAGGGAGACTCATTAAAACCCTCCCCTTTCCTTTGTTTTTATTTTTACTTCATCTTCTCACCATCTTCATCAGATGACATTACGAAGGAAAAACCTTCACAGCAAAATTTCACATCCCTAGCAGCCATTAAATGCATTAATACTTTCATTATCACCATTATCTGAGACAGTGCAGATAATACAATGCATGAACAATGATGACAGCAAAGATCTGGGGTATGGCAAAATGAGCAAACAGGGGGTGGTTAGTTCTGTATTAAAGGACTGACAGCCAGAGAAAAAAATGTTAAACAGGAAAGCGGGATGTCAGGCAGAAGCAATGGATGTAGCCGCTGAGTTAACAGAAAATTGGATCAGTGATGCTTTCAAGGCAGGAATGCCATGCAGCAAAGAAGCCTGGGATAGCACAGTAACTGATGGAAGCAGTTTCCTTCAGATCTAAGTAATCACCTTGTCTTCTGTAGCTCGTTGCCAAGAATGACAATTTGTGCACGTCTGGGTGCTCGTTTTGTGGGTGGGTTATTAGATGGCAGGCGGGGTAATACAGTCCATTTCTGCAGTGCATTATGGGAAAAAAAGGGGAAGGGAGCCAGACATGAAACGTGCAGAGATTTACTAGCTTTGCAGAGGAGCTAAAATAGCAGTATTCAAGGCAGTTGATGCATAGCTTCAATGGGACCAAGACGGGATACAAGCAGGTTGCCTCTGAGGAATTAGGAGCTGTTTTATTATTTCTTTAACCTAGATGAATTAGATAAAGCATGGTCGGAGAATAAGAAATAAAAAAACCTCATCAGAAGAAAGGAAGGCAAGGGGGAAGTGTTATTGGTTTATACTAAGAGGATTTGTCAGTTCTTCAATTTTGACTTTACGTGTCTATGTGCCTTTCTTGTTCTTCACGTGACATAGCTGAGGGTAAGTGTAGGTGTCTGTGAAAGATCTGTGCAACTGCGGTGAGCATGAATTTAACCCAGCTTTTAATTGTGTTTATTTATTTTCTCTGGCTCCTTTTTCTAGTGATTTCTTCTGTTCTTTCTCTATGCTCTTCCATAAACATAGTGACTCTTCTGCTGTTGTTGCTTTGACATTCATTCTTTTCCTTTATCTGAACTCCAGATGTGATGCGTTTCTGTGTGATATTCCCTCTGGGTACCAAGAATAATTAAGTTGCAGGGATCAATGGTAGTCACTATTAACAGTGGATAAAATTATTAATCATTGTAATGGTTTTAGTGTTCATACTGCAAACAAATCTTCAGATGGACTTACTTACCAATCCATTGTTGAAACCCTTACGATGAAAGTTTTGCATTGTGTAAATTGAAAGAATGATTAACCTAGATGCAACTGACCAAGCTGAAAAAAGGTTAATGTTAACATTATACCTTCTTGTCTTCTGATTGCAGGTCCAAGAATGGCTGTGTCTGAATTGTCAAATGCAGCGAGCTCTTGGCATTGATATGACCACGCCTCGCTCCAAAAGTCAACAGCAGATTCACTCTCCGTCCCACCAAGCCAAGCCCCTTGTACAGCCACAGCAGTCCGCTCCGCAGCCAACAAAGCCAACAACTGCTGCTCAGCCCAAACCCCCGGCACAGAGTCAGTTTACCCATCAGCAACAGCAGGGGCAACAGCAGCAACAACGACAACAGCAGCAACAACAACCTCAGTCCCAGCCATATGGCCAAACTAACCCTTACTCTCAGCCTCAATCCCAGCCATACCCACAATCCCAGCCCCATTCTCAATCCCAGTTGCATTCCCAGTCCCAACAAAACTCACAGTCTCAACCTTACTCTCAGCAACAGCCATATTCACAATCCCAGCCATATTCCCAGCCCCAGCCGTACTCCCAGTCCCAGCCATATTCCCAAACCCAGCCATATTCCCAGTCCCAGCAGTATCCTCAGCCTCAATCTTACCCTCCATCCCAGCCAGGCCCCCAAATGCAGCCTCAGACACAACCAGGGCTTGGCGGCCCCCAGTCTAAGATGACACCTTCTCAGCAGAACATGAGATCTGAACCTTACTCCCAAAGAGGTCTTGGAGCTCAAGGAGGTGTTGGAGGTCCAACAGGTGGCTCTGGTCAGCAAGGTGGTCCTCGTATTCCACATCCAGGGGCCGTACCACTCCCTGGGTTGACGAAAGCACCCTCCCAGCCAGATTTGGGTCGAGGTTCTCCAATGCATCAATCTATGACACGACAGCAGGATCAGACCAGAAGCGCTGGATCTTCCCCGGCCCACCGACCTCAGAGTCAGGCCCCCGCCCAGGATGGTCTGACCAAACTTTTTGGCTTTGGGGCATCGCTGCTCAATCAGGCCAGTACCCTGATTAATGTTGACCCGCTACCCACAGCCTCAACGCAGCCAAGCCCTTCACGTGGTAAGGTGGTGTTCAGCAATGCAACTCCAGACAACAAATTGCAACAGCAAGGGACCAGTGGGACCAAACCTTTCAGTACAGGTGGTCCTCATGCTCCTAGCCAAATGGGAGGTCCTAAGGCAGCAGGTCAAGGTGGAGGTTTTAGTGGGCCAGCACAAATGGGGGGACCTTATCAACCAAGCCAAATGGGAGGTCCTCAGGCACCCAGTCAAACTGGTGGTGTTCAGGGGCGAAATCAAACAGGTGGTCCCCATGCTCCAGCTCAAATTGCAGGTACCATTGGTGGACCTCAAGTGCCAACCCAAAAGCAACAGCAGCAGGCTGGTCCCCAAAAACAGCAGATGACACCACAGCAGCCATTTGCTCAAAGTCAAAAAGAGCAACAAGGACAACAGACACCTTCACCTCAGCAGAAAATGTTGCAGAAACAGGAGCCAGTATCAGTAACCTCTAGTGCTCCTGAACCAGAGAAGCCCAAGGTGAACTGTCCTCTTTGTAAAACAGAGCTGAACATCGGCAGCTCTGATCCACCTAACTATAACACCTGCACACAATGTCAGAGCCAAGTGTGCAACCTGTGTGGCTTCAACCCAACACCGCATTTGGTAGAGGTAAGAAAATAAGCTCTATTACTCCTGCAACCTCATATATGTGTGGAATTATGTTAGTAGACATTTCTTTCACAACATATTGTTGCTCACATGAAGGAGCCAGAATACACAAATCCCCACCTATCTCTTCCCAGACAAATCAATATTGTTCATAACATGCTATTCATTCTCAGCTAGACTATTTTGTAATAAGATCCAAACCTCTTATCTTTCAGTTTGTTCTGATTTCTTCCCATTTTATGTTATTCTTTTGTTATCCTTCTCTATTTTACTTTTTGAACTATACATCTGATCTTTATTACATCTTCTGACTGCTATTTGAAACACTAATTCCTTTCTTTCTACTGACTTCTATAAATCTAAATTTCAGTTTACCTCAATTCAAAAATGGGCTACAATTGCACTGTTTTGATTGCTCCTATACTAGTTATTCATTTTAAATCAATTAAACTTTGATTAATATTTTCTTGTTCTTCATTACTTTAATATAATGATTTTTCCACACAAAAATGCCCACACATTCACTTACAAATAATAGAAAAATAGTAACATCATAAACGTATTATTCTCTATTTGTTCCTATTTTTACCCAGTAAACTGCACTGATCTTTCTGTAAAAGTTCAAAAAACAAAATCCACTGGACTTGGTTTCTAAGATTTGAAGATGTTTCGCCACCTCTCCAGGAAGCTTTCTCAATTCAAATGTCTGGATCCGCAGTGAGTTTGAGTCTTTATATAGACAAGGCCTTGTATTGCTTGGAAACATGCAAATGGAAACCGATGAGTGGGTCGTTTGGTTCCATTGTTAGCCTGTAATATCTACAGAGGACAATGAAATCAAACAACATAGGCCTTGTCTATATAAAGACTCAAACTCACTGCGGATCCAGACATTTGAATTAAGAAAGCTTCCTGGAGAGATAGCGAAAGTCTTCAAATCTTGGAAACCAAGTCCAGTGGATTTTTTTTTTTTTAGCTTTTACAGAATGACTATGACCTGGATGACTTAAAATCTTCATCAGCATATTGCACTGATCTTTGTTTGTGGGTTAAGCAAAGGGCATCAAATGATTTAGAAGCAAGTTTTATACGATTTAAGGTTTAAAGCTTGGTGACTTGGTCACAGCATAATCAAAATCGCAGCTCTTTTGGAGTTTACAGTAGCCAGGATCAATCAAAAGTGGTCCAGGAACAAAGAGAGAGGAACTGTCAAAAGTAGCAACCATACATATGTGGAGTGGCATCTGGCCCTTGTAGTCCTGTCCAACAGATAACCTACATTTGGTCAAATTGCTTAAGAGGTTATTGCTGGTGAAAGCTGTCAGGACGTGTTATACGTTTCTTTGTGTTGCATATGTGAATGAACAGACAGACAAGTTAGGGTAGAAACATTATTAGTACCAGTGGTTTCATTTCAGCAAGGAATGCAATACAAAATGGTTCCAGGGTGGCTTAATAACAACAACAACAACAACTAGTTAAGGCTTTGTTGAGTTAAACATATCTGCAGGGGTTACACATTCAGATGTCTAGTGTAGCCCATTCCTTCAGCTGTCAGGGTTTTTTTGTTGTTGCTAAAACATAAACTGTTAGGCAGGTAGTGAATATCTCATTTTATTCAAGCAGCACCTCAAGAATACCTTGAAGTCCACTCAAAAATCTTCTTAACTATTAATATTCATAGAGGTTTTGGGAGAGTGAATGCTTTCAAATTGTTTTTTTTTTTTTTTTTTTTTGTTTGTTTAATTCAAATTACAGGAAGAAGAAGACAAATCTGTCTTGTCTTTGTACAGGATGCAGAGACATTTTTGGATGGAAATTCTCTCTATTTAGCATCACTGTCATTTATGCTATATTCTACTGCAGGCATTAATGCTCAAATCAGATTTTTCCCAGGAATCTGATTTATTTATGTGGTCGCTCCCATTGCATACTTAAAATGTCACATCTGACCTAAATGTGCAATTTTTTAGGCTTTAAACTGACCTGCATACATATAAGAACAATAAGGGTGGTCCGCTTAGTACAACAGGAAACACTGAGAAAGAGGTGCTATAGTTTAAGTGCACAACAGAAGCCATTTATTGTGTCAGCGGTTGCTGTGTGAGAAAAACGTGAATAAATTGAGAGTGAATTTCTTTATTGTTGCATTTTAGGGAGACCTGACTTCCATTTTCAGCTAACAGCGGTTTGATTGTGGAGAGGGATGTTAACACTTTTACAGAGACATCTCTGTCATCTAACATCTTGCTGTCTCTCAACTGTGCGGTAATTTTTTTAGACTCACGTCATTTTGGCTAAAGGCCTTCATTTCCTGCTAGGTAGCACATAGTTGTGACAAATGTGATGGAAATTGATGTCAAAGTCACATCTAATCCTCTTTGGTCACATTCAAAAAGATCAGGTACGATTCAGATTCAGGACCACGTATGAACGTGGCTCAGTGTTCCCACTAGCTGTAAATCTGACCTGATCACTTGACCCCCCTGAAAAAACCTGATATGGGTCATAAAGGCCTGCCTGCAGGGGTGACATAGCCTTAGATATATTCAAGGTATGTCGTTTTCAAACAGTAGAAACAGCCTCCTCTAAAAATCAGTTTCTACCTTTACTCTCTGGGTACCAAACCTTCCTCACACAGCTCTAAAGCACCCTTTAAATTACCTTAAGGTTTGTCATGGTTTTCTTCCAGTGTTCTGCAAGCCTGTAAGGGCAGAGCAGATATAGCAAAATGAGAAAAAATGAATTTTTTGTTTTTTTTTATCAATTTTAGAGTCATATTGAATCCATGGTCTACTTGATCTCACTGCCTACATAGTTATTAGAGATTAAGAATTGAAAGGAGCAAGATGTGATTGGTAAATTGAAATGGAAAAATAAATTCTAAAAAGAAATGGACATGAGGAAAGCAGCAAGGGGTGAAATTTGAGAAAACACTAGAAAGAAAAACCCACCAAGAGAGGTATAGTCAGAAAACATAGACATCCTATCCACCTACGCTTCCTTTGTTCCCTCCAAAGTGCTGCTGCTCATGGGACAATGAAAGGCGTATAAAGGTCCAGTGCTCCATCACCTCCCCTTTATCGATCCAAATGCAGTCTCAGAGTTGAAAGGAGAAGAAACAGCATGGAGAATAGAGACAGGAAGATAAATGGTATGTTAGGATGTTGCAAGGGATAGAACTGAAGAAGCGAGGACAGATGGAAAAAAGAATTGTCTTGTTCTCAGAAACAAAAGCTACTGTGAATGGAAAACAGACTGTGAAAAATGTACAACATCATAGATTTGTGCATTTCATTTATTTGTATATTAGTCTGTCTAGCACACTCATGTACACTTTTACTTTGCATTCATAGTCCTAGAAAAGTACAGCGTATAACCCTATGGTGTTATATGCTGGGATTGCCTCTGGCTGGACACTGGCAGAATAGGTTAAATTAAACTGTTTCTGTAACTAACCATAGGACACCAATATACATGCATGGAAACACACATGAAAAGCTACAGTACAATAAGGAGCAAATACTGGTCAAAATGTTATTTGGACTGAGAGGATCTGTCATAACTCTACCAATCAAAACATGACTTAAAGGGATGGATGTTTAAATGTGGGTTAAGGTTTGTGACCTTTGAATAACAGAATGGCAGAAATGGTCATTTCATATAATAAGAAAAACGTATGCAGCATAATTATTACTCATTTAGCCTTTTCGTCTTTGATGACCCATGAAAGGTTAATCTTCAGGCAAAATAATTACTCATAAAAGTCATGTGAAAGTGGCACAGTTTATTTTGAAACCAAATAGTAATATTTGGATAAAAATATATAAAAGATATAAACATAACTTTATCTTAGTGCACAAATTTCTTGCACTAATATGAGTTGATTATTAACTTAACAACGTGCCTTAACTAATCTAACTGACTGATGCTTTTTAAAATAGATTTTGCCAAAAAAAAAAAAGTGTTTGAATGCAGTAAAGTACAATGACAATGTATAGCTTTTTTTCTTCAAAACATTTCTAAATCAAAATACTAAGTCTTTCTGATGAAAAAAAAAGAAAAAGGAAACCACAAAAAGTCACAACTACACTACATGGCTATTTTAAACAAGTATTTTTGTTGTATATTCATAATCATATGTTAGCTGTTTCAGCAGGAGGCAGCTACAATATCAGAATATAAAAAACAAACATTTTATGGAAGCTACTGATTCTCTGGTTGGCAAAAAAAGTGAAAACAATGAATATTTGTAAATAATTCTGCACTTATATTTAATATCTAATTATGTTTAATATTTATTCAAATGAAAAGTTTAAAATAAAAATGGTGCATTACCCTTATAAGGTCTTTTTTTATTTATAGTTTTTTTAGACTGTGTATTAAAAATAGTGAATAAATCAATGGAAATGCAAATGTTTTCAGAATATCTGGTTTATTTAATAAATCCAATATAGAGAGCAAAAAAAAAAGAAAAAAAAAAGACAACCTTTGACACAGATTTCTACAGAAGAGGATTAAGGCCACTGGAAAAAAAAAAAGTTAACTGATTTTTTAAATTTTATTTCAGTATAGTATAGGAAAAAACTCAGAACTCTGACTTTGATCTCAGAATTCTGACCTTTTTTATTGTCAGAATTCAGTCAGAATTCTGAGATTAAAGTCAGAATTCTGAGGAAAAAAGTCAGAATTCTGACTTTTTTCTCATGTTAAACTGAAATAAAATTTAAAAATCAGTTAACTTTTTTTTTTTTTCAGTGGCCCTAGTCCTCTTCCGTAGATTTTCTCCATAGTTCTATAAATTTTAAGGATTAAACTCCTTTAGTTGGTAACAGCTATGAACCAAAGTCTAGCTACATATTGGGGCTTTGAAGAAGATAAAAATAATCTTTGTTTAATCAAAAGCCTAATCAGACATGGTTTTTGGTGCATTCGCTGCTTTACATGTGAGCCGTTATATTTCAGAGACAAAGTGAGCTCTGAAATGGCTTTTTGTCCACATTAGAAAGTATTTGTTTTTCCATTATTTGAACAAGAGGAGGAACCAGAACATTAAAGTTTTGTTTTTGGTATTTGAAAACATATACCAGGATAAAGAAAGTTCTAAGTTGTACTGTTTTGAATTTTATTTCTTCTCAAGAAGATATTGAAAATGAAAAAATAAAAAAAACTAAAATGTGGATGTGCGGATTTTGCATGCCTGCCTGGGCTTGTTTGGGTTCCTTTGGGGTGCACTGGCTGTACTCCATAGTCCAAACCCCTAATGGCTATTTGGTGAATGCATTAAGGGGCATTGTCTGATCTGCCCTGTGTTGGACTGGCAATCTGTCAAGGGTCTATCCCAACTCCTCCAATTTTTATACAGCCCCAACATTAAAAAGATTAAGCCAGTGATGGAAAACAGATGGATGAATTGTTTTCCAAGTTGCTATTAGAATGATTAAAAGTGGGTTGTGACGTTATTCCCAGATAAACAGTTCCAACTTTTGAGACAATTGAAGGCAGCATTATCTTGACAATCTTGACTATAGAACATGTACAAGAGATGGTAGATAATTATTGCCTCAATATATGCAGTTAAAAACTCGTACAGAATGCATTTGTTGAAAATGATCACTCAACATATTAGGCTTTGTTTGTTTTTCTCTATATTGTACTTTCAGGTTCCAAACATTTAGTTTTGTTTTTTTAGCACACAAAATACAAAATACAGAATAGAGATTGATGCATTTTTCCTGTATGGCTTTCCACTGGTGAAGAAATGAGAGCAACAGTAGATATATAAGGATGGACGAAGAACAACAGGCTGGACAATTATGAGAGATAGACCATCTTAAGGGACAGACAGAGATGTTTAGGGAAGCATGGAAAGGAATAAAATGGCAGAGTTAAAGAGGGATGACAAGTGAAGCAGAGATGGAAACAGATGGAAAGAAAGCAGAACTGAGGCCGAGAGGAAACCAGACATGTAAAGCTGAATCACGTGCAAACTTGAGTCCAGAGGGAAGATGGGTACTCTCTCACACACCCTCTCTCACAAAGAGAGCAAGTGAAACAGTAGAGACAAAGAGAATCAAAAATAGAGTGAAGCAAAAAGGGAAAGAAACGCTGCCCCCCAAAAAAAAAGAATTATTGCAAATGTTTTTAACTTCATCCTGTGAAAGGAGGCACTACAAGGCACGTCCATCATGAGTTCTGAGAGATCTCATTACAGGATCTGGACAAAATTTACTCAGTTCAGAATGGCAAATATAATACATTTCTGGCATGTGGAAAGCATTTTTGAAGCAAATATAAGGCTTTTAATTGTTTTTATTACTCTTATAAGCAATAGATTATTGGTATTCTTAATAACAACTAAAGTAATTTCTCAAGTGAAGGTACTTTGGTCAGATTAGCCCAAACTGTGGCAGAAAAAAATAGTCCACCAAAAAGAAGACTTTGGTCAAGGTGATGAGAAAATGGGTGGAGAAAGAGTCAGTGGAGGAAGAAAACCTGTTGAACGCAGGAAAATATTGCATTTTTATTATGACCTGGTCAAAGTCACTACCTAAAACTAGGCAAGACTTCAAAAGAAGAAAATGTTGAGCCCCAAACACTTTTATCACAGCAATGAATGGTTCTTTAAATTAATAGTGAGGTGAGCGGAATTTCAATGCAAAAAAAAATATAGATTCAAATACTTAGATGTTGGGCTAAAACACTTTGAAAGTCATGCACATTTTTTTTTAAGTTCAAGAGTATACCCACACATAAAATCACAATAAAGTACATAGAGGTGTGTCTATAGGCAAAAGCTTAGCATGTCATGTTTATGGTTAGAAAGAGACCAGAGCTTTCTTTAAGTTTTATGGTTAACATTTTAATTTTAAACAAAAAAAGGAAACAGTTTTACATTGCAATGTAAACTTAGGTTGCTAAATAAATTAAATCAACTGCATTTAATAACTTCATCATCAAACCTGCCCAATAATATGGAATTAAGTAAAAAAAAAAAGACACTTTAGAATCTGCGTTTTTATTAGTTTTGCATGACAGAAATTTCTCTTTTTTTACTTTTCAATGGTATTACTAGATGTTATCTAAAGCTTAAAGAGGGCTTAATTGGGGGGCTTCTAATTATTGGATGTAGGAGCGTGTAACTGGGTGGTAACTGGTGGATGTTCAGACAATGACCATGTAAAGACGTAGATTTTGCCTTTGTATTCTGCATGAAAGGCTTCAAAAAGAAATTCAACCAAGCACCATTTAATTGTTCACTTTCACTTGAGTAACATTTTAACATCCATCCATTTTCCATCACGCTTTATCCCAGCTGGGGTCACGGTGCTTATCTCCAGCTGTCTACAGGCAAGAGGCGGGGTACATCCTGGACAGGCCCCCAGTCCATCGCAGGGCAACACAGAGAGAAAACAACCATTCTCACACCTAAGGAGAATTTAGAGAATCCAATTAACCTAACAGTCATGTTTTTGGACTGTGGGAGGAGGCTGGAGTACCCAGAGAGAACCAACGCATGCAAAGGGAGAACATGCAAACTGCATGCAGGAAGACCCTGGGCCGGGAATCAAACCCATAACCTTCCTGCTGCAAGGCAGCAGTGCTACCCACTACCCCACTGAGCAACTTTAACAATTGTAACAATCATACCTAAAATTTTATTTAAGTAAAATTTAATCAAACTTAACTTAAAGGGTGTGTTTGCACTTAAATCCTGGTCACCTCCTCCAACCCCCTTCCTGAAGGGAGGGAATAGAAAAGTAAACTCCTGTGAAGGAAAGTGCTGAGGCCTTTTCCAGACAAAGCCTGGTTTGGGTATAAACAAGCTTCTTGGTCAAATGAGGGTCCCTGCTGGAAGCGTACCAACAATCCAAATTGGCAGAGAAACAATTTACACTTGAAACCTGCTCACATTTGTTTTAGAATCTATGTTTCAAATTTTTTCAATTTCTCCTGGATTTTACACTCACATTTTTTGCTCTCATGTCACCCCTTTTCTCTTTTCTGCCTTCATTGTTTACATCCTGCCTCTTCCTCCCTTCTCCTACCTTCATTACCTCTGAGGCAGCAATACCACACCACCCAATGATGTGGTATACTATTTCAATGCTTTTTACTGCTCCTCTGGCTTCAGGCAGTTTTATCTTTACACAACTTATTCAGCTTCATGTGGACGAAGCCAGAGGGAAGGAAAGTAATTAACATACAAAACACAAAAGAGGCTTACCCAAACAACATAGTGAATAGAATGAACCATCATTGAGCTGGAAAAGTAAATAAAACCAAACACAATGGAATAAACTAATAAGATGTAACCAAACCACCTTTACAGACAAACTGATAAGTAAAACCAAAACAACAAGAATTGTACAATAATTAAAATACATGTTACTCAGCCTGTAATTTAAACATACTAAGACAAATTAAAAAGTCATAGAAATATCAAAAGATAATCAACTGTATTTTATGATTCTCATATAAATGGGACCTAATATTTAGTCCCATACCAACTTACTACCCTTTTTTAAAATTGAGTTTGTAAATTTGGAGTTAATTTTCCCGGTAGCCATCCCCTGACTGTGTGCTAAAATATCAAATGTTAGAGGTTATTTCTTTTTCCAGTTGACACATGTTGGTGAATGAGTGAATGAGGTCATTTCTTCAGTCAACCTGTCATTCAGGCCTCTGTTGTCACAACCATTGTCAGAATAATTATTCGGATAAGTGCATCCCGGCCACCTGCCTATGTGTCTGCTCACACCGTGGATTTATTTGTTCTTCTAAACCGACTGAAAGGATAATTAACCATAGAAGTTTATAACCAACTGTAACAGTAATTCTGTTCAGTTTGGCACTCAGGCTTGAACTCAGAACCTCAGGATTCCAAGCTGTATGACCGAACCACTCAGCCGCAACTCCGCTAATAGTTCACTGAATCTAACTGGACTGATTACCATTATAACTAGATTCATTAGGATGATTTTAGACTAGAATATTCTTATTTTCTTATATATTCTTGTCTGAATTACTTGCCAATACAAATAGAAACAAACTCAGCTGAACTAGATTATAAAGGATTTTCATCAAACCTCTGATAGGTAAACAAAACAGCACATAGTTTACATGGTGATTATTCATTAGACAAAGATTAGCCTAAACGTAAAACATATCTAAATAAAAATTGTAATACCCTATAAAAGCAAAGATAAAAGAAATACATAAACCCATGCAGACTGTTTTGGCATAAAATCAAAATTAAATGAGTTTTTAACAATTTGAAAAGAACTGACTAATCTCTCAAGGAGAAGAAATGCTTTTAAGCAAATTTAGCTAAAGCTTCTCTCCATTTGAAGTCCCTGGTCAAGTGTGCAAAACAAAACGACAAAAATGACTCTTAATATATACAGTAACATTGAATTTATAAATTAAGTAATTTAGTTGCAAATGAAGTTATTTTCTGCAGTTGACAGAAATTCAAATGCAATAAGGTTGTTAGGCATGCTCAGACTGGGAATGATTATTGGCCCTAGAACTTTTCCATCCACACTGGCCCACTTATGGACCCCACAGTCCCACAGTCAAACGTGTCGTACGTTTTATTGTGCTTCTATATTTTTTTCCTAAACTGCCAGATTGGGAAACATCCCAACCTGGCAACAATACAACAAGACAGAAACTTTAGCCTTTAGATACAAAACATAATTTTGCTAAATGTTCAAACATAAATTCACCAAATATAAGTGGAACATTGTAGTTTAGTTTAAAGAAAGCATTTTAGTTTTATCATAATTTGGTTTGTTGCAAGGATTTTACAGTGTGAAGAAATAGAAAATGACACCATATGCCAACCGTCACAAGAATTTTCAAGACAAGGAAGGGCTATATCTATACTGCATGCATCATTAAGGAAGTCAACATTATATTACTTCTTCATCTCCTTGAGTTATTTACTGTCACAGGTAGGGGGTTCGGCTGGAGAGAAAGTGTTGGGGCCGGTATGGTTTAAGGAGGGCTGGCCCTTGCATGCTGAAATTAGGACCGGCCCACCGGCCCGGTATCACAGATTACCAGTCCGAGCCTGCTGTTAGGTCAATCACCAATGAGATGGATCATTAAAATCACTGCAGCTACACCCTGAGTTTCTCAATAAGAAACCCAGAAACTCATTCTCTACACAAGTGAGTTCTCACCCTGACTATAGGGCTCTATCCCATTTACCTTCAAGAGAAATCTAATATAAGCCCCTTGTGTCAAGGGTGTTTGTTATTCCTACAGTCTCAATCCATATCTAATGACCATAAGTAAAGGATGAGGCTTATTTCCAGTCCATTTAAACTACAAACAGTATAGGACAGAAAATTAAATTTTCTGGAGAATATGAACACATCACCTGCTGAGAGCATAGAAAAAAGGACACAGGTAGTGAATGACCTGTAGTGTTGAATGTTGTATTAAAATGTAGTGTAATTAATTAGAGTCCTACAGTGAATTCGCAGCTCTGTTTAAACCAAGGATAGATGTTAAATGTGTGGCTTAGGGCATAATTCATCCAAAAAAAAAAAAAAAATGCTACTGAGTTAGATGCTGACTCTACTTTTACATTTTTGAAGATTATATGTAACTATATTAAGTTTGTGTATCATTTACATAGTTAACACAATGACAACAAAGTGTCAGTGGTTAAGTTTATGTTCTACTTTTAAATTCTTAACTTTTATTAGTAATATCTTCTCTTAGTATCACTACTCTCTTGTGCAACATGTAAAACTAAAAAGAAGCAATCTACTCCAATTTGCAAAGCAGAAAATACATTCTCCATAAGGAACGGGGTAATGGAGCGATGAAACAGCATTAAAAACTGTCAACAGAAGGCACAAGCTGCATAATGCACCATGAACTGCTTGACATTTAGTCAGCACCAAACAATTGAAACCTAATGAGTGCCTCTGAAACATGGTGACCAAGTCTTATTTAGGGGAGCATGTTCTCAGAACAAATATCTCCCACAAACAGACACTGGCTTACAACAATCACATACTGTCAGCCTAACCGTCAGCCTCTGATGTCCAAGTCACAATAATCCTCCTCACACCGGTTCTCTTGTCACCCAGTCAGCCAACACGTGTGTGCGTGCATTTGTGCATATGTGTGTAATTATAGGTGACTTGACTTTGGAAAGGGTGTTGTAAAGTTGCATGGGTGAACATAATGTATGTAATTCACTTGGCATGTGTGTTTGGGTGAGTGGGTGTTTCTGCACAGTGTGTGTTTCTGCATGTCACAATTGTTTCCACGGCCATATCAGCAGAATCGCTGGACAGCGTCTGAAAATAGTACAGAGAGAAAGGAGCAGCTGTCACATCGTGGCAGAAAAACATGGCTGTGTTTAATTCAATTCTGTGCACGAATGTTTGTTGAGGGTTTTCTTTTGCACACATTTTAATGGATCTGCTTCGGAACAACCAGAAAGAAAATGTCCTTTTTATTCAAAATAAATGAAAATCGTAATTTTTTCACTAGAGCATGTCAATATTTAGAAATTCAGAAACCCCATTTCTTAACCTTCATGTTAAAAGTTTATTAACAAGCTATTTAGGATCTATGTACACCAACAGTGGTGAGTCACCAAATGGCCTATTATTCCTTGTTTTCTTCTTTCCTTCTTAAGATCTCAGCGCTTTATTTTTAATTGAATTAAATTAATTTCAGTTAATTTATATAGCACCTATTCAAAAAGTCACTTTACTAAGACAATTAAATTAAATCATATAGACAGATTGGTTAAATGTTTCCTATCTAAGGAAACAGGAAGAAACCTTCAACAGAACCATGCTCAGTATAAGCGGCCTTCTGCCAAGGGTGACTTGGTGGTAGACACACAAAAGGAACATAGAAGCACTGATCCATAAATATTTTCAATCTTATTAAAACCAGAGATGGCAAAAGTACTCACTTTCCGTACTTGAGTAAAAGTACAGATACTTGTGTTAAAAAATACTCTAGTAAAAGTGGAAGTACTGATTAAACTTTTTTACTCAAGTAAAAGTAACAAAGTACAGGCTTGTAAATTTACTTAAAGTATAAAAGTAAAAGTAGAAACCACTTTTTTCATGCCGTTGCCTACATTTTAAATGGATGTCTGCCAATAGGACTAGATCTCCGTTGTGTTCATTTTCAATCATCTCGTCGTCCATGCTACTATGCTAACGCCACCGCCACCAAGCTGCAATGATTTGCTGTGAATGAATACCGCCGAATCTGTCGATTCATCTTGTAGTGGTGCGTCAAATGCAACGTAGATTCCCATCCAATTAGATTGAATTTGGTATTGATGACAGGAAAAATAATAACGGTAACTCCATTGAAATGATTCAAAACTAAAGTAACAAGCCAATTTTTTAAAATGTAAGGAGTAGAAGTAAAAAGTCGCCATAAAAATAAGTAGTAAAATAAAGCAAAAAATATCAGAAAAATCTACTTGAGTATAGTAACGAAGTATTTGTACTTCGTTACTTCCCATCTCTGATTAAAAGTAACAGTAAACTAGCTCCATACTTTAGGTGGCTGTGTCTAGGATAGAAACCGTTAAGCCAATGAGCTCTGAGGCGGTTAGCATGTCACAACGGATGCAAGAGTCACAGTCACAGAAAAAGCTGAGCCCACAGCTATTTTTTGGAGAGAAACAGGACTAAGCACTGAAAGACTGCCCCAAAGGTGTACACAGCAGTAGCCCAGCTGATATCTCTCTCCAGGATGGTGTTACAGCTAAAGATCATGAGCAGGTCAGAAGAAACTACCTTGATAAAAAGAAAGCAGAGAGAACATAAATTTAGAGGTTGAACGAAACAAATACTGCGGGATTGCAGAACAGAGATAGAATGAGGCACAATAATGAAAATGGGTCCCTATGTCCTCCAGCAGTTTAAGTTTATAATAGAATAACTACAGAGATAGCTCAGAATAACCTGAGCCACTCTAACTATAAGCTTTGTCAAAAAGGAATGTTTTAAGCCTACCCTCAAAAGTAGACAGGGTGTCTGCCTCACAGACTAAAACTGGTAGTTGTTGCCACAGATGAGGAGCGTGATAACTAAAATATCTTCCTTCTAGGAACTAATAAACCTTCAGATTCAGAAAGTGCTCAATCGATTCCTAACAAAGTGCTCTGTTAGGAACATAAGCAACAACCAGATCTCTACTAAATATAAAGCTTGGTTTTTAGGCCTTTGTTTGAAAGAAGGAGTGTTTTAAATTCTATTCTGGATTTAATAGGAAGCCAATGAAGAGAAGCCATGATAGGAGAGATATGATCTCTCTTTTTAATTTTCATCAGAACTCTGGCTGCAGCATTTTGGATCAGCTGAGGGCTTTCAACTACAGTTTGTGGACTTCCTGATAGTAAAGAATTACAATAGTCCAGCCTTAAAGTAACAAATATATGGACTGGTTTCTCAGCATGACCCCTGGACAGGTTATTTCTCATTTTGATAATATCAAGGAGATGAAAGAAAGACATTCTAGAAACCTCTTTAATATGGGATGAAATGACAGGTCCTGATCAAAACAACATCAAGACATTTCAATTTAGACTAATTTAATCCCATCCAAATGAAGTGACTGACTAATCTTTTTCAAAAATCAGTTCAAAGTTAATGAAGCTAATTTGTTGCTTTCTTATCATCTCCAATGTCCTGGAAATGTCAGGCCCACTAAGGATGGTGCACACCAAAAACCAAAAAAGTTGGTCTGGTCAGATGAGACCAAAGCTACCGTACATGCAAAGTGTTATGCAACTCCCTGAAAACAGCATTCCTGTCAGGAAAAATGTTGGCAGCATCAGCTTTGAGGACACTCATTATTTAGCAGGGACTGAGAAGATGGTTAAAGTTGACAGAAAGATGAAGGTAAATGGAGGGCAGTCTTGTTAAACTGCTTAAGATTGAGGAGAAACCTGCATTTTCTGTGGGTCAGCAGCTCTGATCATTCAGCCAGAGCTAATATGGAATATCTTTTTTTATCAAATTGTGTTAAATTAGCTCAGTCAAAATGCATAGATATCATCCTGGTGGTGAAATTGTGAAAAATCTCATCTCAAGATGTGAAAACTAAGAGAGACATACCTTAAAATATCTGTAGCTCGTTCTGCACAGCATTTACTTGCACAAATGGACATGAATTATTGTTCAAAATACACAAATACTGGAAAGTGGCAATGATAGTATAACAATAAATACAATACATGTTCTTTTAACAACATGTTGAGGAACAAGATGAGATGGACAATCATTCGTCGAAATTGTTTTAGACATAAAGATGTGATTTTGAATACAGCATAAAATCATCAAGAAGCAAGAAATGACAGTCTTTATTTCTGGGGTTTGTGAATAATCCAAAAAATGTATTTAATTGTATTTGTATAATGCTTTTGTTACTGACCTAAAAATTGTGTTTCATGTTCAAATAGCGTAAATTTAGATCAATACTGCCAGTTTATACTAACAGGATTTTTGATCATAAAACCGAGTTTGAAATGCGCATCAAAAAGTTAAAACGACTCAAACAAGCATAGAAGGAGTCATGTTTCCATATTTAGGGAGAAGTATAAAAATAGGGGATGAGAGCAGCAGAAGGAACAACAAGAACTCCTAATGGACAGACGCATCGCTGCTGCACCTCATAACATCTCCAGAAAATGAATAATACAACGGCTCACCATGCCCTGCTCTCCTCCTCCTTTCCTGCCACTTCTTCTCCATCTGCTCCTTTCACAAGCTCCCGTCTTCTTCACTCCACCAATCAGATTTCCCACTCTGGGTTAAATGACTTCACCTTTCTAATCCGTATTCCTTCTTTAAGGGAAGTATACCCTCCTACTCTCTGTAGGTTCAACACTGTTTCTGATGCTAACCTAACTGTAAGGCTTTCTGGTGCGTATCAGTGCAATACGCCATGTCCACTTTTAGCCCCTTTTTTAATCTCTAAATGCCCTCATTGCTTATTCTGTCAGAACTCTTTACTTATTCAGCAAAATCCCACTCACTTTTTTAAAGCCATGTATTATGCATTTAGACAACCAACTTTTCCCTGTGTGTTTCTGACTTGCCTTGTACTCTGGAGTAGCTAACTTTCAAAAGGAGCACTGTTTCAAATGTGTTGCTTTTAAAGGTTTAAAGGATGATTTCATTTTTTCATGCTATGATATAAAAATGAACATGTTTCTTTCCTCTACTCATAACCCATTCAACATTTATTATAATTTAGCTTATTATCTCTGACTGCTGACACTTTGGAGCATCAGAAGGTAAAGATAACTCCAGTAAAACTATATTTAACAGTTTTTATTATGACAGACTTGTCATTTCATAGTCAGAGTTTATAAAAGAGGCCATGAACAGTGTTATAGTCAAGAATGCAACCACAATTAATGAGATAGATACTTGTTATTATTTAGTTGTTAAAAAAAATATGCACAAATCTCTACCCCCCTGACTTTTAACTGGTGTTGCGCCGATGCCATTTTTTGG
>NW_015151378.1:264264-267204 GCF_000732505.1 Cyprinodon variegatus | reverse complement strand
GACTACTTATTTTTGTCCAGCTTTAACATCGGTATCGATATCGGTTATCGGCTACATGAGTTTTAAAATATCGGCATATCGGCCAAATCCCTAATATATATATATATATATATTTCACCCTTTGTGGAAGACAAAAAAAATCCATCATCATGTACACTTCTGACATCAGTTGTATTTAAGGCATTAGAGAAACACTGAAAGAAATTGCCATCATTTTGCTGTAGAGCTTCAAGGATTAATCTTTAAAACTTTTGCATGTCTCACTTCTCTTCCTTTTCAGTTTTTAGTGACATCTGTGGCTGGCATTGTGTGCAATCTTGAGTCACAGACGGCTCTTTAAATACCTGTGGATTATCGGTACTGTGGCTGAGTACTTAGGCTCAGAGCTATTGGGAAAGACAGTGTTAAAGAATCTCTGTTTGTCCAAGACTCAAGCTTTATAGGTTGGTTTTAGACAGATCTTATTGTTTTTTATTAAGTGTTATTGCCTTTTGCAATGCTTTCACACTTTAATGCTTTACTCACTCTATTGGGTCTTTTTTAGCTTTCATCCCCCCTTTCTGATATTTAGATACTTTCCCCCATTCCATCCAACCCAGAATGTATCTGATCTTTTTTCCAGAGGTCCATCAAATGTCCTTTCCCTCCGTCATCCTCTTTGTCCTCTTTTCATTCCACTTTCCTCATTTTCCTCTTTTTCTGCCTCTTTATACATCATTTTTGAGTTACAGTCACACTCTGTCTTTTTTTTATTTGTTTTTCTCAGCAATCTCACAAATCCTCTCTCAAACTGTGCAGGCTTATATATATATAGCTCCTTGGTGCAGCTGAATGTCTAGTATAAATAACAAAGCTCACATGAACGCTGAGGTCTATGGGTAAACTGAGAGGAGCACTAAAACATTTTGCAGTGACTACTCAACTTAAAGATAAGAAATTGTCATTTTTTTTTCTAACAACAAACCCAAACCTGAGATCTCCAACAATTAGTTGAAAAACACAAATAAGTAGAGGCAAAAAGTACATTAATACTAAAATAGAAACATGCAGTGAGGTAGAAGATTAATAGCCACCATTTAACTTTTTTGAAGTTGTTGTTGTCGCTGTTCGGTTAAAATGATGGAAGCAGTTGAAAACCTTATATGACAACTTTTAAGAATTCACCTCTTACTCCCCTCACTATCTTCCGCAGGGCCTTGTCATTTACTCAAAGCTTTGTGGCGGACTACTCCCTCAATTGTCCGATTTTATATGGTTCAGACCTTAAAATGACAGTTTGGAGAGACAATGCTGCATCGTATTTTACTGATTTAGGAACAATTAGACATCATGGATTGATTTCAATGACTATTCAGGAGTGAAAATCTTTTTGCACTCAGACACATTCAGTTGGAGTTACAGTTTGTTTTAAACACGTAAAATTAATTACCTACAGTTGAATAAAAAAAAACGAAATCATAACTAATGGTATACGTCTGTATGTGAATATGTCCTCAGAATTTATACGAGAGGCTTGAAGAAGAAGGTTTATTGAGATTGTGCTCTCTTATGGTTTGAATATATGGGGAGATTTATTTAGAAAAAAACAATCATTGAAAGAGAAGAAGTACGTGAGAATGAGGGCAACGAGTTTGCTTCGTCTTTCAAGCCCCAGTGGAGCAGCTGTAGAGGTTTGAAGGGAAACTCACCGTTTGGAAATGTGCCTTGCTGAATTTTTCAGGAGTACAGGTGAGGTCCTTTGCTATAAATAGTTTGAAGTTTTCTGGATGTGCTCACCATATTGCACTGAACTTTAATAAAAAGAGTCACTGATGACCAAGTTTTGTCTGGTCAAGTGTTTTCCAGTGCTAGATTTAGAAAAGTATAATAATCTGAACTATATACAGGATAAAATGTAATGTTTGCTCACAAATTGTGATGCTATTTTTATCCCTCCCAGCTGTTATTATTGCCCAGTACCCCTACCACTGGAAGGGGTAGTGATGTTATCTTAAAGTAAGAACTGAATTGCCTCCATCTTGGCACACAACCTCCTTAAGTGAGCCTTCAAATTTCACAGAGGGATGTTCTAGACCCACAGCAGGAACAGATGGAGAGAAGAAATGGAACTAGCTTACAATCTCTCACAAGCGATAGTGCACAGCATGCTCTACATGAAGAACTTAATGGAAGGAGGACGAGACAAATCAACATTATCATCTTGGGTAAAGACACAGTCAGTCTCCAGAGAGTTGATGAAGCATGTGTGTGTTATCTGTGTGTTTGCCAGCCTTTCTTCTGTCCTACTTTCAGTTCTCTCCACCATGCTGCCTTTAAATGGGTCAGTGAGGAGGGCTGTTTCCTCCCTGCTCTCGGCAGCTGATTAAAGGGCCCATTCATTCAATGTGACTCTGAGCAAGTAAAAGCACAAAAATGTGACGGACTTTTCCCTAAAAAAAATAAAAAAAATGCCTAAGAGGCCAGTTACCTAGGTAGCAGTTTTATACAGAGGGCACTTTTTTGTTGGAATAAAGGGAATTTCAGTATCGCCTGGGTGGGGTGTTACCTATGTGGGTGCTTGGGCTGTATTGTTTCCGCTGGAAGCCTCTTGACCTGCCAGAGTCCAGTGTCGCTGGTCAGGAAGGGGATCATCTCACTCTCTGCCTCTTTGACTGAGGGACTGCTGCTCCTGTGCCTTGCTACAGCCTGCCTCTCTAAGCTGCATATGGGTTCCTTTTTTTTGATACGTTGTGACTCTCTGCGTCGGACTGCTGCATCCTTTTTTTAGTTGGGTCAACCTGTCTGCATTCTTGGATGCTTATGGTTTAAGGCTTTCTGCTACTCTTGCCAGTCTTCTCACTGTGCACCTCCAGGTTAGCCTGACGTAGTCCTACTCAATTCTAGTCAGAATATGAGTCTGATACTGCTCCATAGAGCTGTGATTATGGGGCGTGTTTCGAA
>NW_015151378.1:262036-263631 GCF_000732505.1 Cyprinodon variegatus | reverse complement strand
TAGAATAGAATAGAATAGAATAGAATAGAATAGAATAGAATAGGTTGGATATATATCTAAAAATCCCCCCACAGGATTTATGCATTTCATGGTTCAAGAACATGCATACCTTTAATTTGTTAATGTTCCAGCATATTTCACTTTAACATACATGATTCAGTCTCCAACTAAGTCAAACAGTACAAACATCTCTTTAAAACATTCCAACAACACTTTAATATGAACATATCAAGCTTGAGATGCACTATGAGCTGCAGAAATATGTTACCTCTAGAAAATATCCTCTGTGGCTACACAAAGTCTCACAACAATAAAGTTCAAAAAAAAAATTTCTGAATAATGTATATAAAGCTCAAAGCTGCAGTCATGGGGAAGGTGTTAGACCAGCCATGTTTTTACTGGTTCCTTGTGCTAAAGGTAAAAAAAAAAAACAACAACTAATGAATGCAATAAACAAAAGAAAATCTTTACTGAATCCATTTAGTGAGCACTTTACACACAGACTGATGTGATTGTAAGATTTGTACCATTTTGTCCAATAAAATATGTTTATATTTACTTAGAAGATTTGATAGAATTTTACAATATTCAGAACTGTTTTAATCTATTTAATATCATGGTAAAATTTTGATTCCTAAATGCATTAGAGTTCTAATTCTGTCTCTATGCATAATTGTCAGGAAAAAAATTTAACAAGCAAAAGAAATGCCAAACTTTGTCACAAACTTAACAACGCAGCTTTGTTTTCCATTCCTTTTGTGAATATATCCTTTCCTCATTTAGAAGCCTCTGTTCTCAGTCTGTCAGTGTCACATGCTGACATTTTGTCACAGCCCTGGTGTCACAAATGACGCAAAAGAAAGCTTGCAGTAACTGTTTCCAACGTGTCTGCTAAACTGTATCTGCAGTTGTGTGAAGAGTTTGGTTTTACTTGTGACAAACGGATTTCACACTAAGGTACCCACTGATCAATTTGATGGGTGATTAATATTTATAATTTATCCAGTGATCAAATTTGATGACTAGTTCAAAATGAATAAAAGCTGGAAACAGAAACTTAAGAAAGAATTTAAGCCATTATTATTTACAGCTAGTTTTAGCACATCACAAAGTTTCTATTAAGTAAAAAGAGACATAACAATTAGAAATTTGAAAGATAACATATTTTTGCACTTGATCTATAAGTATTTATTGGAATTGTCAAATATTTAGCAAAGGATTTATTTGAATAAATACTTAATTTATATTTATGTGTAAGGCTTTAGCAGTTTGCTGCTGTATTTGGGATTTATTACAGACTGAAAAGATTTATATACATGTTTATTTAATGTTGTTTAATATATTGGTAACTTTTATCAGAAACAGGAAGAGGGAATCAACCGTTTTTCTTTAGTCTTTTGTACGACACACTAATGAAAGCACACTGTGTATTCCAGCTTAACAAATTAAAAGCACACAAGCTTTGATTTTTAAAACCTCTGAATTACTACAGTTATTAATAGCTTATTGTCAGTTTGGTACCAATAAACCTACAGTATGGCCAGGTACTTGGGCCAAGTAGTTTGGGACTGGCTGGATGTACACAGTTTATTAGT
>NW_015151378.1:256018-261307 GCF_000732505.1 Cyprinodon variegatus | reverse complement strand
ATTTTTCAAAGTGTCAGAAATGGATAACAAAACTGCTATTTTCAATGACTACTTATTTTTGTCCAGCTTTAACATCGGTATCAATATCGGCTACATGAGTTTTAAAATATCGGCATATCGGATATCGGCCAAAATCCCAATATCGTGCATCCCTAGACAGGACTTCTGCATAGTGTAGCGAAAGAGTGAATCTGTTATTGTTGATTAGTATAGCATAACGGCTATTTCACCCAATTCAATACACACATTTATGCTCTTGTCACTAGGCACTTTGATATCAGGTTCCTTCCCTTTTGCACTGTGGTTGTTGAGAACCTTCTACAACTTTTCACATTTAACAACGACTTCCTTTCCCATTTTGCCACAGTCAGCCCGCATCTTTATCTGCCTTTTCCATAAAAATTGCCCCAAAAACATTCAGCAAAATCAACCTGTTAAAGCTGGCTAAATGAAAACAGATTTGTCTCAGAGAGTTGAGGAAACTGTGAGCCTAAGTGAATAAAAATAGCGACATAAAAGTTTTAAAAACTACACTGGTAGAATTAGAGGAAAGGTTTTTGTCATTTTAATGCAAGAAGAAATGCTGTTTCATAAAATGAAAAGCCTTCTGGCACAGATGAGATTAAGAGAAACATTACTATTGTGCGCTGCAAAACTGTGATAAAGGAGAGGCTTTTTAAGTTAATTTAACTGACAGCAGTGAAGGTGTGGAAACTGAGCAACTGATTAAAAAGCAATATACTTTTATATGGAACAGGATTGTTTGCATGCTGATGTTGGTCATAAAGGCACCTTTTGTTATCTGAGAACCAGATATCCGGTCCGGAAAAAAGCATAGTATATAATCATGTCAGTCCTCGATATTTTATACAAATGTATGAAAAGGCTAAATAAAATTACCTCTGAAAGCAGGCAAGAGATTCTTAGTTACATAGGGTTCTGACATTAGGATCTGTATTATTTTGTCAAAAAGGTGAATTTTTTGGGACCTTGAAACAGTTGAAGAAAAATTGGAGTGACATGAAACAAGCAAACATTATGGGGGATTTGGA
Organism: Cyprinodon variegatus; assembly: GCF_000732505.1. Classification (NCBI taxonomy): domain Eukaryota; kingdom Metazoa; phylum Chordata; class Actinopteri; order Cyprinodontiformes; family Cyprinodontidae; genus Cyprinodon; species Cyprinodon variegatus. The sequence continues at coordinate 260,255 of NW_015151378.1, read as the reverse complement.
CTTAGAGAAAAAGCTCTGTGACTCTTTGTTGTTGTTGTTGTTTTGCTGTGATCTGTATCTTCCTATCAAAGAAAAATATCTTAATCTACTGTTTTTTTAACATGTTATCTTCCTCACACATTCATCTCTTCTAAATAAGGAAACATGACTCATGAGCGAAAGGAAGTGCGTGTGACTCTGTTTGATTTGGTAAGAAAGGAGCTTGTACATCAACCTACGTAATACACTGAATTATAACACAAGCAAAAAGAATCAAATCTGATCTCAAAGGAAATCCGCTGCACACACAACTACAAACAAACAGCCATGATGAGTCACCACGATTATGGTGTTAAAAGAGTGAATGATTCAGACACAAACACACAGATCATATTAAAATCCCTTTTTTTCTTTCATCTATCCTTGTGTTTTCCTCCTCTATAATAATTATACTTGTTCAGTTAGAGCGTTTCTAAAACTCCCACAGTTGGTGTTTTTGCATGTGTGGGGGTGTCTCAGTGTGCGAATGAGATGCAGAAATAAAAAACCTGGGGTTCTGATAGGCTTAGAGAAGATTGATTCACTGTTCACTTTACTTAGTTTGGTTTTGTTGCTTCAAATTGCCGCACTACACCTGTGTGAGGTGTGCATCTGTCTTTCACACCTAATCTCTGCTTTGTACAACATTTCATTTTAGGGATCTTATACTTTTTAATTCAGATAAATCTAAATGCTGACATAAATCCTAAAAGGTTTAAGGAAAAGTCTTGGTGAATTTTCAAATTGTAAAAATGTTGCTAAACCTGCTATTCCATGCATGTTATTATGTTTGGAAATCTTTTGCTGTGTGAAGGGATTAAAAACATGACTAAAGAAATTATTATTCATTTTTATTTCAATAAGCAATAGAAAAATGTTTAACCAAATCTTCTCATCTGCTGTCAACCACAAGAAAGAAAAACTATCATGTTGTTCATTGCTGATTAACAATGAGAACATCTAATTATTGAAACATGCACTGACCATGTTGTGGGAGTTTACTTTATTTTTTTAAATCCAACTAGACATAAGATTAAGTAAAAATAGCATCAATTATTAAACCTGAAACAGCATTAGCTTATGATTTTTCATTCAATAGATGGAATAAATGAGATGCAGTTTTTGAGGTTTAGTTTTTATTTAACTTCCTTAGGAAAGCGAAGACATAGTGAACGACAAACACAGCAGGCACAAAGATAGTCACCCCTGCTTTTTCCCTTATGCAATGGTTAAAGTGTAACAAGTGTGATAATAAACCAACATACAGAGCGCATTGATGTTACACAGCTATTATTAGAGCACCTTTCTTAACACCCTGATCCTCTTATTCATTCAGAAAAGAATTTCTTGTTCGTCTTTTAATCACGCAACAGGCTGATATCTCTTTATAGTCTTGATTTATTTGTGAGTTTATTGTACAAGTCAACTTAAAAAGTTTAAAAGGTTTCATAACTTCCATATGGTGTTTGAACGCCTCCTCACAGCCTGACACCATCAGCATGGCTCGCTGTGTCGAATGTTGGTGGTCCTTCTGTCAATCAGCTGTCAAAGCCCATATGTGTGGCTTCAGTCCACTGACACAGAAAAGTCACCAAGATGTGACACACACAGACCCAGATATGGGAGCATGCAAATGTAAACAGTCCATCTCTCAAATGTAGTGTGTGTGTATATATTGTGGACAGAGATAGAAGTCAGAACACTGTAAGTTCTACAGAGTAAATGTGCTGTTGCTGATGTTGCTGCAGAGTGAAATACAAGTTTCCAAAGACCCTGCAAGGATTTATCACATATAATAAATGTCAGGATAGATGTCAGGAAGTTTGTCATGAATAATAACCCTGTTAACAGGTTTTAGACTGAAACAAAAAACCAAATTAAAAACATTCAAAAACAGTTCTTCAACTGATAATTTTAGACCATCTTTCTAATTAGCAGATTTCTGTTGCTTTAGAAATCTATTTACAGCGTGCATCTTTGCAACACTTTTGCAGAAGAGCAGTTTTTAAAGTCATAGCAAATTTCACATTTCTAGTTTTTTCTAACAGCTTTGATCTACTGATTCAAATTTAACAGAATCCAGTTTTTTATTAAGGACTTTATGAACAATATTGGTTTCATCCATATATTTTTTTGCTTTTTTTTATAAGCAGTCATAAACACTCCTATCAGTGGCAGAGGCTGTGTTAAAATCATACGTGTGAGATAGCAGGCTGTTTTAAAAATGACAGTACTAGTACATAGTTCATATTTAGAACTGTCTGTAGATCCTTGTCTTCTTTTCAATTAGGTGAATTGGCCATAAGTGTTAATTAGTCATTCTAAGTCACCTCTCAGGCCACTTTATTCAGTTTTTAAATGTCAGTCTTGTATATTTATTGTATATTTGTAAATTTCTAGAGAGTAAACGTAATTTCATTTCCCTTGTATGTCTTGTACATATGAAGAAAGTGACAATAAAAGCTGACTTGACTTGACTTAACTGAATTTAACATTCTCACATTTAGTGTGGGTCATTTCAAGTTTCAAATACATAATTTAACATATAATAAAATTAACTGCTGTGATTTTTTTTTTTTTTCAAATACTACATGTTAGCAAGAAATTCAAATGTTCAGTCATTTTGAAAGAAAAGAAATAGAAAAAAGTTAAAGTAACAAAAGTTGTCACAGAATTTCTGAGTGACTCAACCAAGAAATAGTTACATTTTTATAAAAACATTGGGGACCTTTGCAATGATGCCATTAATCCTAAAAACATGGTTTGAATGTTAATCCAATGGCTTGCATGTAGGAAAATCAGCTACCAGCTGAATGCCATGGGACAAAAAGATAGAAATAAGGAAGGTTTCAAAACTAAGAGGTTGTAAGAAGAAAGAAAATATCTTGGAGAATAGAGAGCTCTATATGTCCTCAGTGAAAATGAGAAAGAAGTGATGCTAAGAGATGGATTAAGAGAGGAAAGAAATCCAGGGAATAACTTTGATGACAAGTGAGCCGTGAAGCAGATTGCAAATCTGACAGAGCAAGCTGATCTGTCAGAGGTCACCATGCTGTCAGAGGGTGAGTCCTCTCTTGAGAGACAGTCAGAAAAGAGAGGACTAGACAAGAGGGAATGCCCAGCGAGACCTATTTAGGTTTTGTAGCTCCCCTGCTGCTTTTACTGAATGGATGATACCTTGGAGGACTGTACCATTCAGTGTATCTTAGCGGGGTAAAGGGAGCCTGCAGCTTTGCAGCATGATTCTGCTCCTTCACTTCTCCTTATTTGTTTTTGTTTTTTTTCCTTCTTTAATCTTGTCCCTTAAGCAGTAACATTAGCATTCATCAGACTCCACACACTTATAGACACTTCTGGGCCTATAATGGATTTTTTATTTCAACAGATCCATCAAGGAAAAGCACGGCACATTTATTTATGAAGCACATTTCAGTAGTAAGACAATTCAAAGTGGTGTATGCAAGAAAATTAAATAAAAAAGAAAATTCCATTGCAGTGGCATAAAGGCAACACACGATTAAAGAGAATAAAAAGGAATGAGAGAATATATAGAAAAAGGTGAAACTGGAAAAGTTGGACTGAAAGTTTATCTTAGCTATGTTTAGAAAGCACAGCTTAAGGCCACTCTAGAAAAATGGTTTTTAATTGTGATTTAAAGCAACTGAGGGTTTCAGTACTTTTACAGTTTTCTGGGATTTTGTTCCAGATTAGTGAGAATAAGAAAAGCTGGTTCTCCGTGTTCAACCCTGGTTCTGGGTTTGCAATGTAGTTTTAAAGCCACAAAACCCGAGAGGTTTGGGAAAATTATGCATTATGTCATCAATTCTGTACATTCTGGATCAGCTGGAGTTTTCTGATCCACTTTTTAGGATGACCTTTGAAAAAACCATTGCAGTGATTCTACCAAAGATTTATGAATGAATGTGTTTTTACAGGTCCTACTAGGACATTGTCAATAAATGCTCAAACTATGGCCATGTGATATAATCTATCCATTCAATAAGATTTGTACTAGTAAGCTGCACTGTTTAATAACTGTTTAATAAATGTTGGTATTTTTTACATATGTAAAAATACATTCTATTGTTGTGCACTGCAGGGGTAGGTTGTTGAATTGATCCTTTCAGTGACATGTTTGTCTGTTCAGCTTAGTAAGAGACAGAATAACTAATTATGGGTATAAAGACGTGTGGAAGGAAGGAAGGAAGGAAGGAAGGAA
>NW_015151378.1:252878-255862 GCF_000732505.1 Cyprinodon variegatus | reverse complement strand
GAAGGAAGGAAGGAAGGAAGGAAGGAAGGAAGGAAGGAAGGAAGGAAGGAAGGAAGCTTCTCTACATTATATAAGAAGGCTCAGTGAAAATATCTTGTCTCCGTTTTGACATACTGTGGAATATTTGTTCCAATCAAATCAGAGAGCAAGGATCAGCGAATGCCAGTTAGCCTATATAGACACACACAGAATTATTAATGTGCTGACAAGCACAAACCCATAGGCCTACATTATTGCAGCATTCATGACACATCAAAGCAATATCACCTCTCACAAACACCCCAATAGCTTGAGCAAGACGCACAGAGAGGGAAAAGTGAAGGGGATTTATTTTTTTTTTTTTTATCTCTGCATAAAGTTTAAATTCTGTAATAAATGTATATTTATTAACAAAAGCCCATTATTCTTCTGTCTGAATGTTTTCTTATGTCATTGTACGCTGTGTTATTTGGGTAATAGGGTTCTTGATGTATTTCACTGTAACGTCATCTGAGGGAATTGGAACTCAAATTGTTTGTATAAATGTTGAACTAGAAGAATCCGGCTGCAAGCAGCAGCTTATTGGTTTGTTTTCTGCTGCCTCCCGCTGCTTCAGTACTGTATCTTTCTCTCCCTCCTCCTGTTATTTCTCATCAGAGCCCCCCCCCCTCCCTTCTTTTTCTCTCCTAATTTATCTTATGCTGAAAACCCAAACAACTCACACCCCTGAAAGTTATATGTCTGATTATATATATAACTTTGCATTAGTATTATTCAATGCTGCAGTGAATCTCTTTAGTTTAAATGTTAGCATTCTGCCCCTCTGCTGGCTGGTTGGGGTCATTACAAGTAGATGTTACCTCTGTCCATGGTGCTGATGCAGATTCATTTTAAAACTGCCATTTGAGGAGTGTCAATACCATTTCCTTAATGAAACAAATTTAAATTACCAGTCCATTTGAATAGTGCTCTTTGTAGTTGCCCTTAAAATTAAAATTGGCATAATCTATAAAAGCTTCCATTTTCAGCTTATCCATTGTTATTGGAACATTCTTTTAAACCTGTTTCTTTTGAATTTGTACCAATTTCATCCACCCAGATATCCAGGGTGGTTATTTTCTGTGTCATGATACTCAGTTAATATATCAGTTAATAGTTTTATTCTTATTCTTTAACGCAGCTATGCATCCTGACGTAAAAGGAATGCTCAAATCTTTTGATGCTATTCAAATCTGAACAATCCCCTGATCGCAATCACAGTCAAATCTAAATCATAAAATAGTTTTTTTCAATAGTGACACTTCTCTGTGAAATAAAAACACGTAAGAGGATATTTAGAGGAAAATGTTGTAAGATCAAAGGAAGAAGAAATTCTAAGATATAAATTGTTTCTTATCAGGATCTTCTGTTTAGCTCTCACACTTCCTATTCACATATATTATGGATTGTTTCTCAGTTTACCAGTTTAATAGTTTCATTCCTCACCCTGAAAATATAAACGTTTCCATAGCAAATGCAAATAACATCGACATGTTTTGTTATAGGATATTAACCTCTCAAAGCAATAACAAATAATTTTTTTTTAAAGTACACTGAATGGTAAATAATGGAATAAGGTATTGTTTCAGAAATCCAACATCTGTTTTACTCTACATATGTTAAAACCACAGGGTTGTGAAAAGGCTTGTTTTATTGTATATTAAAAATGAAGTGACTAAATCCAAAAACCTTAATAAAAATGTTTTATTTCACTGTTAAACTATCAAAGGCTGGGTAAAATCAATATTATGGAATCTTAAAAACAAAAAACAAAAAACTTGAGGTGCGCTCTCTATGTAATTCCCCTGGGAAAAGACAGTAAACAGATTTTGTCTCCCCAGATAACACTCATCACTGTGCACACAACCATGAAACAATAAGAAACACCCCTTGAGCACTCAAGTAAATCAGATTACATCAAGGCTTCCCTTAGAGAAGGACAACAATTTCTATAATTGTCCAGTCAATGCCCTCGGATACCAATCGATTCTTAGATCAGAGAGTGTGCTGGCATTTGAAGCGGCATTGCATTTCATATTGCTTTGCAGGTACCTTTAATACAAGCTTTCCCTGAGGATGTAAAAGGATAGTGGACAGCAGGGTGCACTTAAGTCTGACCAGCTGTTACTTAACATATACAAAGGAATTCAGTTTCGGTTCTTTATTTGTCTGCTGTGCCTTTTGCTTCATTATCTTATCTGATACATACTAATCTAGTCAGCAGAAACACCAAGAGATAAAACCCTGTACAGAGACATACATTTATGAAAGAGGGAGCATCTTATTTTTTTTCCGTAGCTGATTATATAAGAGCCAACTTGCCACAATCGCCTTCTATTGTTCCTTAATTGTTCTGTGTTTAGCTGCTCTGCCTGTCACTGTTTCAATGTGTAATTGCAATGAGATGATTAGTTTCCATCACTGAAACCTCACCAGAACACAGAAAGCAAAAGAAAGGGAGGGAAAAATATTTAAATTCAATGTCAGACACTAAGAAAAAGTTAATATTTTGTGTTATAAACTATAAGTACATATCTATTTTAACTATATTAAACGGGTCTGCAGTTATCTTAATGAGATCAGGAAAAAGAATATTTTTGTACTTTTTTTTGTACCTATTAATAATCCTTCACACTAAAACCTATTGCTTTCAATGTTATCAACATCAAAAGCCTGTGAGAAGAGTTCACCTATAAAGGTTTGTGTTTGAGGATAGTCAAAAGCAAAAAAAAAGTAAAACACTGACCTGTATGGAAGAGGATTAGGGCCAATGGAAAAAAAAAAAAAAGTTAACAGATTTTTTTTATTTTATTTCAGTATAATTCTGACTTTAATGTCAGAGTTCTGACTTTTTTTCTCAGAATTCTGAGATTAAAGTCAGAATTCTGACTTTTTTCCCATGTTAAACTGAAATAAAATTTAAAAATCAGTTTACTTTTTTTTTTTTTTTTTTTTTTTTTTTTTTT
>NW_015151378.1:194252-252868 GCF_000732505.1 Cyprinodon variegatus | reverse complement strand
AAAAAAAAAAAAAAAAAAAAAAAAAAAAAAAGTAAACTGATTTTTAAATTTTATTTCAGTTTAATCTGAGAAAAAAGTCAGAATTCTGACTTTAATCTCAGAATTCTGAGAAAAAAGTCAGAATTCTGAGATTAAAGTCAGAATTCTGACTTTTTTCCCATGTTAAACTGAAATAAAATTTAAAAATCAGTTTACTTTTTTTTTCAGTGGCCCTAATCCTCTTCCATAGACCTGTGTACTACTACTACTCATTTTATCAAGGGAACACACAGACATTTATCATAACACCATGGAAATTACAAATTAATTTGTAATGAAATGTAAAAGTACAATGTAAAAGAGTTGAAATGCCTGTGATCCTCCTCATTCTATCCTTAGTTTCCATGCAGCAGAGTTGAAGCACTTATATCTCACACTCTGTAAAATGAACAATTGATAGCCTCGGAGGATTGACACTGACACCTAATCAATGTCTGTCTGAGCTGAGAGCCAACGTGTGATCACTGCCTAGAGATGACAAATAATCATCACGCCGTGATTGTGTTGCCCCTGCAGACACAGCAGATTGTCCAACACTCATTCAGCATGGGCTAGAATGACTGTAGAAGTACAGTCATAGGTTAAAAAACAAACAAAAAGTACACCCCCTTTAAATTCATGGTGTCCAAGTAATATATTGAATAATGACACAGTTAAATCAGCGGTAGACAGTTTCCCAAACAGTAACATTTGAATCTGTTTAAATCAGATAATTTTAACGATAACCCTTTGAACTGGAGGAAAACGTGCTTGAATGTTAACCTGTACATAAGAAAGATGGAAAAAATCATTTGGAATAAAGTAAGGACAATTTTTAATATGAAATACAGTGGACTCAAATGCTAAATCTTTTACCATAGCCATGTGACATATTCTATCCATTAAAAAAGATTTTTCCTAGTAACCTGTAATAAAACAGCGTCAAATTAAACCTGTTTGTCAAACATGATTTATTAAAATTCTAGTTTAACAACATATAGACAAAGATTGGCAATAGAACACTTCATCTGGAGCTCTTGATTTTGGAAAATAAAGAAAAAAAAAAAATACTTGTAAGCATGAAAAAAATACTACTTCTGTTTCTGCCACTATAAATTCTATTATTTTTACTATCATCTTTATTTTTTTAAGGCGCTTAATTTGCATGGTGCTACTATCCAGGGAGCTGGACAGAATCCCACACATGGCAGGGTGCAGATTGACCCACATATTGTTTTGCTACTAGGAATAACTGTGCAGTTTCCAGGGATGACTCAGCATGTTGATAATCAAACATCCAAACACAGAATCACAAAGCAGCCAGGAGATGTGAGTCAGCAGCAAAGGACAGGAGTTCTGCAATGATTATGTGATTATGTCTCTTAGTGTCGTCTGGGAGTCAGGTGATCTTCAAATACGAGGCGAGATTACAAAGTTTTATTCTTGTGAGCTTGTGTTGACTCGGAGTATTTCATAATTATTTATAATCCGTTTTTTTACTAATTACCTGAAGTTTTCTACATTTGGCCTTCAGGATAGTGCAAAGGGGATTCCCCTCTCTCTGAGTAGGGTTTTTATCATAATCAGTTTTCTTTATATGGCTGCCAGACTCAGCCCTAGCAATATGGCGAGAGGCTGTGTCATTCAGGAAGAGATGCTGATCCTCCATGTTCAAAGGAGTCATCGATGGTGATTCATGTAAATAATGTCTCCACCATTACGGTGCATGAATCCAGCGCTGACTGACTGTATGTTATTCTACTGCTATGTTGGTTTTAATCTCAGAGTAGGAGGTTTTTGAGTGGGAGAGGTTATAAAAGGTATGATTACCTAAAGGTTATGCAGTGTAGCATGAATTTGGTTTGCTAGGGATCTGAGTCATCATGTGGCAGTAGCTACTAGATCCCACTCCAATCCTTTGATCAGTCAAATCTATATCATGTATAGGTCTGAAAACTTTATTTACAGTCCAGTAAAATAACCAACTGCATTTCATCATGATTGCAGTTAGTTCAGTTGTGAGCGGTGTCCTGGACTGATCCATTTAGATCAGTCAACATCCTGCGGTGGCGTTGTTTAACAAAATTAACAAAGCTTTAATGCAATGCACAATGCCCCTATTGTCAGGTCTGCTGGGTGTTTGTTGAGGAGCCAATGCAGAGACTGAAGCAGAGATGGTTTCCTGTAGGTTTAATTATAAAGTTGGTGGAAATAGAAGCAGAAATCCAGACTGAACAGGCAGGAAACTTAGGAACCAAAATAAGGAGACACTTGGGAGGAAAATACATAAAAATTAAAATAATCCAACTTTGATGAACTGCAGAAGAGGAGTATCTATGGGATAGAGAACAAAGAGTGGAGTGATCAGCTAATTGGGGGCAGGTGTGGACAGAAGCAGCTTAAAGTTAGAGGGGCAACAAGGAGTAAACATGGCTAAACTAAAACTGGAAAAGAACTTATATGAAGCAAAGGTGAATTAAGTCCAATGACTAGAAGATAAATAATGACCAAGCAGAAAACTAGTAGAGAAGGACTGGGGATAACTGAAACCATGGAAAACACAACCTAAAGATAACAGAAAAAAATAACTACAACGTAAACTAGACTGAGGAATAAATAATACTAAAATACTGAAAAGAGATAAAAAAGGAAGAGTAAAATTAAGAATTCAAAAATTATATAAACTTTGACAATACAGGATAACATAAAATAAAGTATAACTGAGAACCAAACAAGAAAACTTAAACATAACCAAAAAGTCCAGAATGGGAGATCGTGACACCTTTTTTTTTATTTAGGCAGGTTTGTTTTAGTGCTAGACTAATGCAAACATTAACATTCTTCCTTTTTAGTGTACGTATTTTTTTTTAAATGGTTGTGGTGTATTTTAGTTTGGCTTCAATTATTTCTCCTCATAAAAATGTTCGAAGAAAAGTTGTTTTTCTGTTTTAGAAGCATAGAACTTTGTGTTTAATGCCATGAAACTGTAAAGGCTAATGTTTTAGCTTTTTTACCCTTTTTACCCTAGGAATAGAATTGTCGGGTATTGGAACACAGAAGGATGACTCCGGCCAGAAGGAAAAAAAAATAAAAATAAAAAACAAAGAGGCAAAAACAGAGATAACTTGCTGCAGGAGTCAGTATAATCTATCTGTCACTGTGAACAAATCCAGACTGTTACACATTTTTACAAGCCATACAATGGTTACATTAAAAAGTGACGCTGACAAAATCCGGGACAGTACACTAACAGAAGGTATGAAAACCCTAATGAAATGTGAAAGATCCTTTTATTAGCAGGTAAAATTCAACAATCTTTTTCTAAACTTGTTAGTTGTGATGGTTTGGCTACAGAGCGTTCCTAATAAAGGAACCATTGTTGTCCATCAGAAATCACATCCATAGACATGAAAGCTATTACAGCTGAAAGTTTTCCTGCTTTTGTTTTATGCCCATATAGGGAGCAGTTGCTTTTGACCATGTCTCCATCTCTGTTTTGCTGTTTAAAAAAGAAAAAAGAAAAAAAGAGCTCTTGTTATTTCTAAATGTCAGCATCACAGCAGTTCTGTCCTGAATAGAACAGGGTTCATCTTTGCAAACAAATTCACACAAAACCACCAGAAACAGTGAGCACAAGAATGCACATGCACACATTTAGTCATGGGAACGTCACAACAGTGGAGCACAGTCACTCAGTGAAATCCTGTCCCAGATGCACTTCTCAGCCAGAACTGCCAGTTTCATGAGGCAGAACTAATTCACTTTACATTTTTAGAATGTGCCACTCCCTTCTCTTCCCCTCCTCTGCATGCTTTCCCTCACTCTTCCTCCTCATATCATTTCTTATTCTAATTCTCTAATAACTTAATCCTCATCCACTGGTACTTTCACTCACGTTTGCCCACTTCTCTGCTCTCAGATTTTTTCTCTTTTCACCTTCTTTATTTTCTTTTTCCCAGCTTATCATTCTGTCTTCATAGATAGCTCCCTTTTTGCCTTGAACCTAATACAGTTTTGTGCTAACTTCAAGTAACTCCAGGATCTAATTTTCATTTTGACTAGCATTGGATTAGTACTGACCCTTATACTCACTAAACTCATGACAGATTTTGCATGTTAAAGAATGAGAAAAAGCAAAGAGAAACCTTTGTGCACAGTGAATCGGAAAGATTAACATTCCCTGGACTTCAAGTTATGTTGTCATTTTACTTCTGGAAATGAAACTGAGTTTAATTGTAGCTTATTTGATACAACAAGTCAAACAGAAAAACAAAGTGTAAAATAGAGGGTAAATAAAAGAAAGTTTGTTTTTTTCCCTCACAAATGGAGGTGCAACTCTAACAAGACATAGCCATCCACCTCAACTGATAGGGCGAGGAAGAGCATAATCAGAGAAGCAGCCAAAAGCTCCATTATAATTCTGGAGGAGAACAAATCTGGCCTTTACAGGAGGAAAAGAAAACCTAAAAGACTCCTAAGAGACTTGCAGCTTTAACTGAAGTGATCCTGATTAAAGTGTAATAAGCTTTGGATACAACTGCATTCTGCAAAATGGAAGAATCTGGTTTCTAAAAGCACTTATTATAAGTTTTTCATATTTCCCCCTTGGCAACAGAACACAGGGCTTTGTTTTGATTAATCACATAAAAAGTATAATTAAGTACATTCAATTTTAATATTTTAACATAACAAAATGTGAGAAGGTTTGATACGCATTGCTCGGGCATCTTCAGTAACAACATACTTGTCATCACAGTTTGCATGTCATTGATTTTAGCACAAAAAAGCAAAATTATTGAATGTTAGGCCTTCTTACATACATAGTTTTTAAGTGGAACAAACTACTCAAGAGACAAAGTCTGCCTTAGTTTTGCAAAAAAAGCAATCAGTCTGATTCATTCATTGCCAGTGAGGATCACTGAATGGTTTGAGAGAAGGTTTCTTTAAGAAACAGATGTCATAAAATCACAGCAATAGATGCAGAGGGAAACTACTATTAATACAAATATTACTAATGGTATTTAGGAGTTTATTTCTTCAAATTTATTTTTTCTTCAATCATCCCACCATCTTCTTCCTTCTTACTTTCCATTTATCAGCCTCCTAATCCCTTTTTAGCCGACTTATTTAGACGTTCTACTGAAGAAAGAGGGAGTTTTCTTTTCCTCTCCTCTGAGCCTAAATCTAAACTTTCTTCCTCCTTGGTTTCTAACATCTGTCTGACTGTGTCTTTTTTCCCAGCCTTGCAGAATAAGACAGCAACCTCCCCTACCCATTATGCTCCTGTCCATATGAGAACTGCCTCCTGCACTTCAAAGTACACACTCTACTGCTTCAAAGTCTCAAACTGCCTTTTTTATACTGAGGCCAGACCAATTAAAACCTAAAATATCCAGCATCCTTCCATCTATTTTTCCATTGTTAAAGTTAACACTTTTAGTAATTTAGAAGATTTTAACATATTTTAACTTCTCATTATTGTGAAGTTTAATCATTTTTATAGGGACTCTTGTAATGTGTTTGCTGCCCAGCCCAACAGTCAATGAACCAACATAGACACCTATTTAACATACAGGTCAAATGCTCATTTATGCCTACAGCTAACTTAACCTCTGGGAGACGTTCCACATATGCATGAAAAAATTGGATAAACTCACAGAAAGAGACTCAAGCTAATATTTAAAATCTTGTTTTTAATGATGCTATAGTGGGACTTCTGTGAATTATATCTTGTCATTGTATTTAATGACAGATCCCTAAAAAACAGATTAGGTAAATTTACAGTTAAACACCTTATCTAGTGTTGTTTATAATAAAGATGATACAGTTAATTATGTACGGATGCACCCTGGAGGTTTTTAGAGGAGCCAAATATAGAGAAAGAAGCTGAGGTGGTTCCTTGCAGATTTAATAATCCAAATGTTCCAAAATAATCCAAATGGCAACTGAGGCAGAGTCCAAAAACAACAAAATATAGAAAAAACAAAAACCAGGAGAGGTCAGGACAAAACACACATTAGCAACAAAGAAACAACGAGAAACCAACAAAAAGAGTAACTGAACAGGAGGTGTATATGTAGGAGACCGAGACAATGGGAGGACTAATTATCTAATATGGAGCAGGTGTAGGCAGAAGTAACTAGAAGGAAGTAAGGGAAAGGAGACCGACACAAGGGGTACAGCAGGGAGTAACTCAAAAAAAAAAAAATACAACACTTCTTTAATATAACACGAAATGGAAAAGAAGCCAATGAACCAGAAAACACAATAACATAAATCAAAGTGGAACTGAAAACTTATAAATAAACAAAGGACACAAGTATGACAAAGGGTTGCATCATAATAAACACGGACATTTTATAGACATATCAAGACTTAGAGGACTGCAGAGACACAAGTTCTAAGTTCTAAGGTAATGCTTACTGAAATATGTCACCCTGTAAGGCCTGGGCTATGAAATTTTTTTAAACTAGAGACGCTTCATTGGACATTCGGATTAGTGAAAAGATAAATGATATTTTTTTTTAAAAATTGAGTTGTAATTATTAGAAAAACAATACCTTTATCTAATAATCAGGTTAATAATTGATCAATTCTATCTGTCAGGGTGTGGTTGTGGGCTTGTAAACTGGGGTAGTAATGTCTAAACAGGGTTAATTTGTGATGCATACTGTAGAAGGGAGAAGCTATGCAAGAATGCAGTGTGGGAATAATCAGCACCTCAAAAAAATACAAAACCAACTGGAAACAGTAGAAAATAAGAAAGAGAAATAGGCCAGAAAACAGTCAAAAAGGTAAACATAAGAGAAAACTATGATACATCAGGCCTTTTTTGTACAGTTTATTACACATATTATTTTTCTTATGGTGTGTCTTATGGTATACATTCTGTTTTTTAAAAAAATACCATACTGCTGATGCAGATGTCTCAAAAACCTGCATACAAGTATGATACACTTGGGGTTACAGAGTTAATGGTCTTCAGGGTGTAACTGTAAAATACATTCTTCCATCTCAGCGATGCGTTCATCGTGGTAAAATAAGCATACCTTTTAATCCTAATGTGCGGATCTAGAGTTGTTTGAAAGAAATAAACAAACATTGCTCCATGAAATGCTGTTACCGTGAAAAATATTTTATTAATAAAAGAGAATTTCATTAAATTCCTTAAACGAACAAAAGTAATTAACATGCGTCAGTCATGACTCCAACTATTAGAGAGAGGCCCAGGTTTTAATTAAAACCTCATATTTGATGAAACAGTCCTTAAAAAAAAATCCATCCAGTTGATTGGGATGTTAGAGGATATAAGAAGACATTTCCATTTCAACAAACCTTTTGAAACATGATATGCAATGTAATATCTTTACAGGGTTTACTTTAATTTGATTTCTTTACTCCCATCTGATTCTTAGTGAAGAATTTCCCTTATACTGTAAAAAAAAAAAAAAAAAGCTACTTTAATATACAGTTTTAGTTGCTAGGCTACAATAGACTTTTATGGTGAGTTATAACAAATTTGGAGAACCTTTAACAGTTTTACATTAAAGTTTTGGTTTGCTGTAAAAGAGCACTTTGTGTGCCCCCCTAACATGTTTTCTATAAGTTTGTTGACTTGTCTGTCTTCATGCTCCCTGTTGAGTCAGAGATGAGATAAGCAGGCCCACTGTAGCTCTGCTACTGGCGAGCTGCCATCCTATTACTGCAGAAGTCAAAAATCCTCTGATCCCTACAGTCAGTACACAAGCGCACATCCATGCAGAGTGTCTTACAGGGAAACACAATCTTGCAAGGCAAATGTTTCCCTCGTGTTTCACGGGTGTATTTCTGTGTGTATTAGCAAGTCCCAATAAGACACTTAGCCTGTTAAGATTAGCTCCCATGACAGATTTATGGGTCAAACCGTAAACAAACTTCTGCTTGCTTTTGGATTGTCTCTGCACAAAGCACAAAGGCTGCCATCTCTAAGCTGATTTTTTTCATCATTGAGTTACTGATTGTTCTGTGTCCCTGGGCAGCTAAAGTGGGAGTCCAGGCACAAGAACTTTTCAAGTATAGCTCAATCAGGATGGCTCTATCCACTATATGGTAGATTATAGTTTAGAGACTTTAAATTTGAAATGAATACTTTATATTAAAATGATTTGATAATGGGTGATAAAATTACTGCAAACATATATCGTAAAAAATAGAATTTGGCGCCAATCATTAAAGCTACATTAGTCACTATTATTTTATCAATAGAAAATATTTCCCAACAGCCGCTTTCCATTTTAATAAGTTGTCTTGGATTTTTATTTTCATTTTTATTTTCTTATTGTAAGGAGATGAATCTTCTTACAATAATCATACAGGCAACAGGCATGACGCATGCTCCTGTTTTCTCATTTGGAACTGAGTAGTAGAAAAGTTGGCAGAACTCAAAATGTAACGTTACAAACTTCAGCAAATTTTTAAGTTTAGGATTTTAACTCATCTAAGTTTAAATCATTTAAGTGTTGTATTTCATTTGACACTTAGTAACTTGAAATGCAGATTTTTGTCCAATTTATGGTGAAAGCAGTGGTGACTTAAAGAAGGTAGAGATCTAAGTAAGTTTATTTTTATGAGGGGGACGCTTAGAGTGTGAGTTTTGGATTCCCAACCTTCACCTGATTGCTGGTAACTTAACTATACGTCCACTTTAAATTAAATAAGAATTGAATTAGATTTTATTGTTGTTGTATAGAAAATACAATGTTATTTCAACTAGAAGCCTACTGTTACAATATAGTTAGAATTAAACATTAAAAGATCATTGAGTCAAAAGCTATCTCTAAAAGTTGGTTTTACAGCATTTCACAACAAAGACATCAAAGTTACCAGAACTTTTTGCAATAACCAGTAACTTAACACGAGGATCACAGGATTTTCCGTTTCTCCCTCTCTCTACCAGAGATAATTGTCCCAGCTGCATGCTCCTGCCCCTTTCTGCTAGCTGCTGCTCCTTTTAAATGCAGGTGCCACTTTGCTAACTGTCACTATTGTAATTTAATCATGTGATACTCCCGTCCCTGTAGAAAAGATTGGAGAAAGGCTGTAACAAACTAACATCAGAACAAGAGCATTTTCTAAGCACTTCTCTTCTTGCAACATCATACCTTTTTGCAGTAATATATTGATTATCCATATATAAATCTTTTATTTAGGCAAATCTATGGAACAACCAGATTTCACAGGATCCAATTTGTTAGCTGAAAAATCTTTATAACTATGTTTTTCCAATAAAGAGAGGCAGAGTCTATTTTTATTGAATGAATAGACAAATTTCTCAATGAGTTACTACATTGCAAAGCTCACAGTGTGGAAAAAAAAACAAAACTTAATAACAATTTGTATTTTATTTTATTATTCAATATTTCAGCTTAGAAAATGGCAGATACATGCTGTGACTTCAGTATAAGAACAACATTTATTAGACACAATGAAAAGTACTACATATGAAGACCAAATATGTAACATGATATATACCCATTGTATACACCAGGCATCCCCAACCTCGGTCCTTGAGGCCCGCTGTCCTGTAGGTTTTAGAGGTTTCTCCACTCCAGCACAGCTGATTTTAATTGAAAGCTGATTAACAGGCTTTTGGTCTACTGCAATCATTATAACCAGCTGTGCTGAAGCAGGGAAACCTCTAAAACCTGCAGGACAGCAGTCCTCGAAGGCCGGGGTTGGGGATGCCTGGTATACACAATGTGTGCTGATACAAATATAGGCTACAGTATGTATAGAATACTATGTTAGCCTTCAGTTGTCTGATTTAGCCTTAGCTCCCACCACCTGGCCCCAGTTCGTTTTGATGTCACATTTTTTTTTCCACAACTAACAGCAAGCTTATTTCTAAACAAAACCCAACATGCTGGTGAAGGTTCTCAGTCATCAGGGTCATAGTCGTTCCAAAAAAAGAAAATTTAAAAACAATCCACTGGACTTTGTTTCCAAGTTTGAAGATGTGGCCATGGTTATGGATATGGCTTCCAAAACATGCTCTATGCTGGCATTAATGGATGTAATACTACACAGAAAAGTAATATCCAGTTGTATTTCTCATAAAAAAAATAAAAAATATTTCTTTGTAATCATTCACCAAAGCTCATTTTTCCATGAAAAAATAAAAATATCAGGATAAAACTCATTTTTTGTGTCTAATGGTGTTTGGATTATCTGCGTTACATGGGCTTGTGAAAACTGATCTGTTTTCTCCCAAAATCAAGCATAAGTTTGTTCTAAATATTCAGCACATATGAAACACAATCCCCGGGCACATGCATCACTGTAGCTTCTGTGCAGCTGAAACTGCACAACTCAGTGACCAAACTTTGATTGATATATTTTTTTTAGCAAATAAGATACGCTTTGCTATTACCTAGTTGAAGTGTAGGGGTGAGCTGTAAAGATGGAGAGAGAGGAGAGTAAAAATAATTGTATAACCATATAAAAGAACAGTGAACTGTTCTTTTATGTGTGTAATATGTGTGTTTTTTCAGCTTTCAAAACTGAAAGCAAAAAATGTTATAATGTAAAGAAAATGAATGAAATTGTGTGTAAAGTTACATATATGAATGTTTGTTTTATGGTCTAATTAGTCATATAATTCAAATAATCCAGTTTAGCACTTTTGGTCCTAGTTTGAATCAATTGCAAAGAATGGACCTTTTGCATAAAACAAGGGTCTTGTTTCATAAATGCCTACAGATCAGACATTTTACACATTGCCTACAACATGAACAAGTGTAGAGAGTTTGAGGGATCAATTGTGAAATACACCTAAGATATAGGATGTAAAAAAATAAATAAATACATTTCTTTCATGTGAGGGAAAATATAATTTTTTGAAGTTACATAGCTGAAGTTGTGTAAAACGTATAGAGTTTGTAAACATATATCCAGAAACCAAAAGATCTTTGCTTTTAAACTACATATATCACAAGCTTATTATTTTTCTGGTCAATGCTAATTGGCTATGCAATTCATTTCTGTATAAACTATAAAAAGATGGGAGCTAAAAGGTTAGCAGTTTCCATCAAACCAAGGTGAGTCATTCCTACATTTGTGAAAGGTTTCATATCTGCAATGCACACAACACTTAGTGCTATGGTTTTTTTGCACAGTTATCAGATGCTGTGTGGTGAATGGGTGCACCTCTCATCTATTTGTTATACAAAGATTAACATCTTGGGCCTAAAATAAAATATCCAACATACACACTAAAAAAGACTATTTTGCCCATAGCAAAATACTGCTAAAAGCAGGAATGTCAAATTGGTTCCAGAAAGGGCCGTGTGGCTACAGGTTTTCTTTCCAAACAAACAATAGCACACCAGACTCCATTCATATCATCAAGTCATCATGTTCAGATTGGACTCACTTGATTAGATGACTGGAGTCTGATGTGCTGTAGCTTAGTTGGAAAGAAAACCTGCAGCCACACGGCCCTTTCTGGAACTACTTTGACACCCCTGGCTTAAAGGCATGGGACCGCTGACACTGCTTTTCATCTAAACACCTAATCAGAAATTATTTGAAAGTAAAAGGTGAATAGACCCTAAATATAAACATCTACTTCTGTCAAAATGTGGTAGAAAGATGGCCAGGGTTAGAATGATATCCAGGCTCAAAAAGCTGTTGTCAAACCATCTTTTAACGTTCCTTAAATCTTTATTTGTATATCAACGCTCCTTTGGTTCTTCATCTTTCCCAATATTTTTCTGTTGGATTGCTTGTTTTATTTTCATCGATACATTGGATGTATTCTGGCACTTTCTCTTTGCTGAAGCTATTTTTAGGCAAAAATTCAAAGTCCTCATAAACATTTAAAAAAATAGTAAACTATAGTGCAGGCAGTAAGCACCAACATCTTTAGGGTTATTAAACTCAATTACATGGTTGAATACACAATCTATAACAGTACCAGTATGCCTTATTTTAGTAGCTTTAGATTAAAAGCATATGCAAATGGGTTCCTCCTACATGTTCTATCAGAAGAGTAAGGAGGTTGGAACATCAACCCTGTCCAGGTTTTATGTCTTTTTGAAGAGTGACCCATCCCAGCTCACCGTGAGGGGATGTGGGCATACATGAAGACACACACAGTTTCTTGCCCACCCCTCTGCCTCTCACAATACAGTTACATATTTAAAGAGGCTCTGTTTTGGTGTTTAAATGGAGAGAGAAGATTTTTTTTAAATATCTTTGAAATGGAACTGAAACCCTTATTGTTACATAACCAGAAGAAAAGCTTCTGTGGTAATTCTCCCTCAGACTTATTTCCCCCTCCTTCTTCAAAAACTTTTGCTCCTAAAGGCTTTTTTTTCTTTTTGATGCTTTTATTCATTTGTCTTTGACCCTCTACCTTCAAATTATTCTGTTTTTTTAAGGGATAATCTCAAGTTTGTCTTTCGCATGTTTTATTCTGATTACTTTGCCCAACTTCCCTCGATTGGTGCATAACAAAGCTCAACCATTGGACTTATATTATGTCGGCTAGGTGAAAGTTTTTCATCATTCAGAGAATCGTTTTAATAACATATTTCACATCATTTGCACAGCTCTTAAACACATATGCTCTAAAATGCAGTTTTTAATGTTTAGTTGATCATTTATTTTGGAGTAACAATGTTTAAACACATTACTCTCCTTAAAGCTAATTTCCATCTGCAGTCCCTGACCAGGTCACAACAACAAATTACATTTGGCATGCACACAGTACATCCAACCCAGGACGACATACAGACCCATTAACACTAGGGAATCTAATCCATTTCCCATCATTCACACCAGATTTTTAATCTGAAATTTACAAATAACTACATGTTATTTATGTTGTTTTTTTTGTTTACAACAAACTCTTTAGAGGTTTATCTGAGGGACCATTACACACTCTAAAATTAAACCTTAGACATGATCAAATACAAGTTACTAAACAATTAGTTTTTTACTATGCATATCAGTCAGTACATGTATGTGTACATGTATGCTGTGTATAGTATCCATTTAATTCAGTAATAATTCTACTATCTTCATTATGAATTAACTGGAAATACCCAGACTTCCATCCAGACAGCTGATCAGTGAAGCTGATATGCTTTTTTGATTTAAATTTCATATATAAAGTAATGCGAAATATATGTTGAGATACCGAGAAATGTATGTTTTTCATTATCTCAATTGAAATAAGACACATTGTGTGAAATATCCAAAATGTTGTTTCTAACCATATATTTCTGTTAAATATATGGTTAGTTTCTGGTTTTCTGACTTGTTAATACTCTGAGCCTCCAAATACTTAGGCAGTTATAGGCAATGAGCAGGAAATATTAGCTTTGGTCTTTAGACTAGAGGTGTGTTTCAGACTTGGATTAAATAGATTTAAAAGAATCTGTCCTACTGTTTCTGCAATTTTTTTTATCCCATAATCCCAAAACATGTTCTCGTGTTTCAAAGTAATAGACATTTTAAGGATAGAGGTCTGTGTAAAGTAACTTATGTCGACTAGAAGAGCTTGAATCTGAGGACAGGGAACATTATTGACACAGCAAGCAGGTTCTTCAGCAGCATCTTTTTAAGTTTCACTTTTTTCACCAATGTTAATTTGGTTGCCTTCCTCTTCTTTTCTAGATCTTTCTCTTTTTCCTACTTCATCTCTTTTTCCTCCAAATGAAGCGACTGACATTAGACTCAGCAGGGAGTCTCCCAACTAGAGGCAAAGCCCACTTAATTTAAACATCCATGCACTCACTTGCACATACATTGTCACTCAATCCAATATTTCTCCTCTCCCTGGTGAGCTTCTCGGCACGTCTCTCCTCATCCTTTCCTCCTCCCTCCTTCTGGATAGCTTGCAGCTACACAGACCCTCTCAATTTTGCATTGATATGAGCCTGGTGTCTACATGTGTGTCAGTGCTTGTGCCAGAGTGTATGCGCTCTGCAGCAAAGTACTGCTTAAAGCAGCATCCAGCACAAGGGAAGTGTGCACTCAAGCAGAACAATGGCATTCTGGGTAAAAATAGACCCTCACTCTGTTAGAGAGAGAAAAAAGGAAGACTGAGAATGACAAACAGGGAGATGAGGAGAAGGGGAAGATTGGAGTCTAGGAACTTTGTGCTGGAAATAAGACAACTGTAGGTGAAAATGGACTACAAGTGAGAAAAAGTGAACAGACTGACTCACACCAAAAGAATAGAAAATGGAGAGTAATGCTGAAAACAGACAATCTGTGCAGCAAGTATCTGTTCATTTATAAGTAGACAGTAATGCAGAGGGAAATATTCTCAGATACAATTAACTGAGATGTGGTGAGAAAGATTTTTAAGGAGCTGCTTTGATCATGTTCAGTATTGATATTATTCAATAAAAAGTTAGCTTAGTTAGCTTATATCCTTAGATTTTTTTCTATTAAGTAAATTGCTTGATGATAAACAAACCTAACAAATATATTTATTTTTTAACAAAACGTGTTTACGATGAAGAGAATGCAGCTTCAAATTATTTGAATTATTTTAATTACCGGTAGTAACAATTTAATTAAGATAATCCATTCTAATTTATTTAGTTTTTATAATTTTTTATTTAAATATTTTAATTAAACCATTGCAAAAAATGAAGCTCTGAAAACTGAATTCAGTAAATAGTTACTATTTGAAGCAATGAACTGAAGTTAAAGCTGCGTCTCTATTTAGCGTGAAGAATTAGGTAGATTTTGGCCATATCCAAATTGGGGTTAAGCAAATACACAACGTAATCTCTTTTTTGCATAACAGAGTTCATATGATAAACAACCAAATGTTACTACTAGCAGAAAGATAAGAAAGGTGGCAGCAAAGAGCGAGAGGCATGATCTTTTAAAGAATTATCCCATTAATAAACTTATTTATGTAAATGTCCTGTACTTATATAGCGCCTTTATTCAAGTCAGGAGACTTGACCCAAGCGCTTTACACTACATTCATTCACCCATTCACACACACACACACAGTGATGGTGGCAAGCTACATTGTAGCCGCAGCTGCCCTGGGGCTCATTGACAGAAGCGGGGCTGCCGTACACTGGCGCCACCGGGCTCTCTAAACACCATCAGTAGACAATGCAGGTGAAGAGTCTTGCCCAAGGACACAACAACACTGAAAGTCGGAGTCGGGGCTTGAACCGTCAGGGCAAACTCCTACATCCAACGCCACTGTTGCCCATTTATGTGTTATTTTGATTGAAATTTCTTATATGATTAAAAAAATGACAATACACTTGTTTGACCACGTTTTGCTTCCCATCCAGGAAGTTTTTTCAATTCAAATGTCAGGCATAGCACTGAGTTCAAGGCTATATATATATATATATATATATATATATATATATATATATATAAAATCCCATTTAGCCCTTGTTTTTGCTTTAAAAAAACATGCAAATTGAAACAGACGAACAGGTCCAGCCCTTGGAATGGCAGCCGTTTGGCTTCTTTTGTTGGCCTGCAAAGCCCCATACCTGTCTATGTCTCTGAAAGGATTGTCATTAAAGGAAAATGCTGGCCTGGCTAAATAGGCAAGGTCTTTTTTTTCCCTGTAAGAGGGTTGCATTAATAGCAGAAAGGGATCAACTCAATTGCTGCATTGTATGTTTTTGAAAGCTGAAATCTGACTCCACTCCCTCTGTTTAAAGTTGTTTTTTCTTTCTTAACATATGATTTGAGTTATTGCATAAATGTAAATGATTGTAGGCAGTAAGGATCTTCTGTCTTGCACTGAATCTGATGAAGCTTTTTACAGAAGGCACTGTGCAGATGTTTGGCAGTCTTCCCAAGACGATGCTCACAGTTGTCTATAATATTCTTCTATTTAGGAATAATTCTTCATAGGAAACCCCTCCAGAGTTTCTAGAAAGTTTGCAGAACTGGCTTTCTTAATCAACTTATTGAGCTTTTAAGGTGATTTGCTCTAATGTTGTTACCCCAGCAGATGATGGCAGAAGAGATGAAAATCTCCACAACAGACCTTTATGCAGTATCTCACTTCAAACACTAAAGGACAAAAGCTTCCTTAAGAAGTACAGTTTGTTTCATCTTTTCTTATAGAACACAGCTTAACAGTTGCCACTCAAGTAAAATCTGTTGTCGGTAAACATGGCTTCTTCAGCTTCCTGTGCGAAGGTTGTCATGGTTGTTTTTCTTCTCTTTCATATAGGTCTCCTCTTTAACAGAGGCTTATACTAAGCAGAGAAAATCAGGCTTCTGATCTCATAGACGAAGGTCTTAAGAGTTTTATGATTCCTTGACATCTCCGTAAAAGAAAAACAAAGTTTGGTTTTCACTAGTAGATGAGTTGTTGGGCTGTTGGAAGTGTAGCTGAGAGGGAAGCCTGATTAAAATCACCACTTATTTTCACAAATGCATATGAATGTTTTGTCTGTAGCTTGGTAATGAAGGTACTGATGGTGTCACATGTATTGTGGGTAATAGCAGAATGTTGAATGTTGCCAAAACACCACCGTTGAACTCTCTGATATATAATGTGGATGAAAGCTAACTTCAAGTTCAATATTTGGGCTACAAAGAAGAAACTTCACATTAACGTGTCCTGAATGACATCATCTTTTATTACAAGCACACCCAATGCACACCCAACCAATGGTCACAAAGCGTCTCACAGAGACACTGGTGAGGGACTGCTAGGAATATGATCCTGCAGCCATGTTTCAGAAAAACACATATTACTACATTCTTGGTATTCTGATAGGGTCCTTGCTATGCTTGGAGTTATTTTTAGCTGTTTGCTTATCTTATATTGCCCATTTTAAGTGATAAGCTATGCATGCTCTTCACCAGAGTAAATAAAAACAAAACTTTGATCTACAAAGTGATGAACTAAATTACGAATATGACAATCAAACGAGCAGAGCTATTCCAGTGCAAAGCATCGAGATTCTAAAATTGCTTTATTCTTCCAATCAGAATCTCTTTAATTTTCTCATACCTGTTCGTCATTTGGAAGTTTTAAACTTTTGTTTATCTGCAACATGAGATTGTTTTTTGCCTCCTTTTACTCTGATTCCATTGAATATGATGAATTCAACATTGCAGGATGTAAACTGATAAGATCTAATTATACGCACTGTGATTCTCTAAATCTACACACATGGTTACATTTAACAAACTCCTAGATAATAGAAAGGTTTTGAGCTATTATAAAACCACAACATTAAAACAAATGAAAATAACAGAAGAGTAGCAGCAAAAAGAAGGTATGAAGGGAATGAATAGAATGTAATGTCTTATCAACAAATGTGAAACAAAAGGAAGTTTTTGTATGTTTGACATGAAGACTGTAAAAAGAACACAACAACAAAAAAAAAAAAAAAAACGGTGGGAGATTTCAGTGGGTTTTGTTGACAGGAGGACAAAAGGCCAGATTGTTTGTGCCATGTAGGTTAAGTGGGCACCTCTGCGTACTCTGCAGGATAGATCATATTCACTCGCACACAAACATGAAGTTGCAGAATTATCTGCAGGGTTCAATATGCTTTCTCTATAAAATAAAAGGCAGCAGGGTTTACCTCACAGTTGAAAAACAGCAAGAGTCTGAGCAGCCACCGAAATCTGCACTCTATGAAGCCTTTTGTTGAATTATCCTCTATTACATTTGTTGCAAAACTCTTTAAATTTGAATGTGAAAATGCTCAAAAAAGAAGCTTTTTCTTTACTGAGATGGTGATTTAATGAATAGTTATGAAAATACTGGATGATTGATCAATTCTATTTGAACTTTTATAGGGTCGTATTTTTTTATAATTACAGGTTCCTAGATATAATCTATTATCTTCATTATCTATGAGTTTATAGTGCACATTTACTGCAGAAAACTATGTAGACCAACAATGAGTAAAACCATAAGTTCTTCCAAAGCAGTGGAGTTATTTTTTAATCTTTTTCTATCAGTTTAATGCCTCTCTAAAATGCATTAATTGGCTTTAACCACCCCTTTGGTTGTCTATTCATACGTAATTTGCACAGCCTGAAATTGTATTTGTTAAGGTGGTCTCTAGAAGATGGGGAGTCTTTCAATGCCTCCTAATCAGAGATGAGCACTCAAAAGGATTCAGAGAGCTACCCAGACAAAGGAGGTGCAGGAGGACTGCAGATCCATTTAGAAAAGCCTGAGCATCCTTGGATAGATACAGACAGAGAAGGTGGAACACAACAGTGATGTTAGATAAGTGTTGAAGAGAGAGGGCTGCATCTATCAATTATTCATTACATTGGTAATACAGCCTCTCTCCTGCCCCAAATAACATTAGCTGTCCTGGATAGAGGCAAGCAGAGAGACAGAAAATGGTGGTGGGGGTAGTGAAAAGACACTGGAGACACTGAAAGAAAGTTTGACATTACAATAATAAGATGATGAAATTTTTTTATTTCATAGAATTAAAAAAATTTAAATTTCCAGCTTTTTATTTTTATTACGTCTTCATAAGTACAGCGCAACTAAATAAACTCTCTGCATTTAACTCATCCCCTTGGGAATGCAGTGTAATTAGGCGGTGCCTTGGGAGCAATGTGGGGTCAAGGGCCTTTTGCTCAGGGAGCCTGAGTGGCAGTGGATTCCAAGCTCTACCACCTAACCACTAGATCGCCACTCCCCCTCTTGTGACCGCTTACTCTGTAGAAGGTTTCTAAACTCAGTGAATCATTGTTTGGTTTATTGATTTCTTACTAAAGTGACTTTTTACAGGTTAGCATTCATTTTATCATGTTCAATTGAATTATGCATGAAAGGATTTAAAGCTGTGGTTCAAAATGTTTCGCAATAACATCTTGATGTCTGCTGTCATTGTCAATAGCAGGAGCCATAAGTACAGGTGGGAGAGAGAGAATCTTTTGTCAACAAGTTTCTCCACATAGTTATCATACCTGCCATCTGTGTGCAGTGCTGAATGCAGCTGTGATGTCAGCAGCATGTGTAAAATCCTTATTTATATTGGGCGGTCACAACAAATTTGCCTCACTTATCAACCATACAAATATAAATCACACAACACTCAATAAAACACATCCACTTTTTTATTTGTACAACCAACTTTGTGCTCCTTATTTGAAATCAACATAGATCAGGCACAAGGACGGAAATATTTAGACATGTTGTGTCTTTCATTGTAATGGGTATGGCTTATAGATAAGGAAGAAACATATTCAGTGTCTCAAGAAATGAATTATTGTGGGAAAGTTGGAAACTGGCGCAACCCTATAAGTGCTCTATTTCACACCAGTAAAGGTTCCCTGGGTCTCTAAACAGTCTATCAGTTGAGTGGAAGATGAGTGGAAGGAAACTATGTAGTAGGAAATGAAACTTAAGAAAGGATGCATAGCATCCAGTTTTTAATTGTTGTTCACCGATGTTAGCTTTAAATGTAAATACTGGACATCAGCCCTTTGCACCAATATAACTCAGAGATATAAAAGGTTCTGTTTTTGTGACAAACAATGAAGAATTATGGCTGCAGCTCTGGCAGGTAAAATGCACCTAACGATTGCATTAGTCTGCATAAATAGTGTGCATAAATCTAGGAAGGTGCTTGAATGCCTCTTTATGTTAAAGACTTTGACATTATTACATGTCAGACTTGTTACTGCAGATTTCACACAATGATATTAGTGGGTGAAACTAACTACTACACTCACTGTAGTAGTCAAGTTTTAATGATTGTTTTTGTTTTTAATGTTTTTCATAAAAGCAACTAAAAAGCACTTTATTCATGTAGAAGTCCCAGTCAGCTCTCTCTCTGTCAGTTGAAGGCAGCATCCTAACGTTTACCAGTCTGTGAAGTGGTATGAATAAAGCTGACGGGATGAGAATAGCATGTAGCTGTCAGAGTGGCTTGGCCTTTAAGAAACTTGTGTTAGCTTAGTTCAGCCTGCCACTATTCTGACAGCTCTGTTTCCAAACGAGAATTCCATTTATTGAAAGCATTCTGAGTGCAGTGCGAGTAATTGCAAAAGACATATTAAATGTGAGGATACTAATCAAAGTGTTAACCTGTCAAATTTAATCCACTTAAAAATCTGATGTTGTGATGAGTGTTTCAGGGTGAAAGACCCTGTCATCTGAATGCAAATTTAAGCATGCATTTGTCTGAATCTTGACCAATGTGTCAGTTTGTTTCTAAACATTAAGCGCAATCTTTATATCTCTTGGTCTTTGACTCTTACTTTAAATAACATGAGGTGCTTTACACAGTGACTTCTACATTTTTTTATCCTGGGATGGTTGTGAAATTGCTGAGTATTTTCCAACTATTAATGCACTGCACTTCAAATGTGGATACCCTTTAAGCATGTTGTGTAAAAAAAAATACTGGATTTGGTGTGTTTCACTATCCCACTGCTTCACCCCTTGGGTCAGTTTAGCATAACAGAACTGAATTATTATTTTTACTCAGCATATATAATTTTAATGTAAATTGCTGATTAACAAATATAATCACTATAGGTCAGATCTGGACTGGAATTCAGGCAGCTGGCCCTTTTTTGGCTGAAGCCTGTTTTGTAATTATAAAACCATCTATTACCAGAGGTGGGTACTCTGTTACAATTACTTGATTAACCTTTTCACAAAGTATTCTTTTAGCAGTAATTTTACTAGATGTATATTTTCGTTTAGAAATATTTTAATAAAATATTACAATTCATACTTGAGTAAAATGTTTGGCTACTCCATCCATTGTGCAAAGTGTATATTGGGCGTGCAGGTGGCGCAGTGGTTAGTGCGCACAACCCATGTACGGAGGCCTTAGTCCTCCGTACGTGTGCCGCATGTATCTCCCCCTCTCTCATTACCCTTTTCCTGTCAGCCTACTGTTGAAAAAATGAGACACTAGTGCCGTAAAAACTCATAAAAAATATTTAAAAACAAAAGTGTATATTCATGCTAATGCGTATGTCAAAAA
The DNA here is from genome assembly GCF_000732505.1 of Cyprinodon variegatus. Taxonomy (NCBI): domain Eukaryota; kingdom Metazoa; phylum Chordata; class Actinopteri; order Cyprinodontiformes; family Cyprinodontidae; genus Cyprinodon; species Cyprinodon variegatus. Next base: position 231,875 of record NW_015151378.1, on the reverse strand, counting down.
GAGTGCTCTATTGTACACAAGCCAGAACCTAAAGGAGATACATAGTAAGCTGTAAATATTATCACTGGTTTTTTATTAAAAAGAAAATTCGTTTGGAAAAGTGATTCCTCTGCCTTGAATAGTTTTTGTTTAATTACATGATTTGTTTGCTTTACTAAATGTATTAAATGTATTATAGTCTATAAAATCCCATGATTAGCACTTAGCTTTACATTTTTGTCTTTTTTTATTGCATAATTTCCAATATCCTATGTTATGATTGGTTCTTCAGTACTTTTTTAACAAGTAGTTTTTTACTCCTTCTTAAATAAATGCTTGGATTAGTATTTTCTAATCTTACTTGGGTAAAAATATGAAGAAGTAGTGCTACTTTCAAATGAGTAAAATTTTGGGGTACACTACCTATGGGTGTAACACATTCAGTAATGTTTTGATTTTGGGCTGGCATTTATGTCACTTCACTCGTCTCTCTTACCGTGGCTCATATCCTTTCCCATATTTTCTTTTGATTTTATCACATCAGTGCTTGGAAATACTTGGTTTAGACCCGGTTTATAATTTCCATTTTTGCTTAATGTTTGATAGAATTTTATGACTTCATATACTGTTGACTAAAAGAGACTAAGAGTTTGTAAGAGCCAAGAAGAAAGGTTAGATGATAAAAGAAGCCGCTTCCACCGCACTAGTGTACCAAAATGTACAGTATCCATTGCAATTACTTTAAACATAAACAACATAACACTTTGTATAATTCATCACACACCAAGTAGCAGATAATCACTTCTGATTCAAATTAACTGTTTCATATATCAACTATTACATTTTCTTATTAACAATGATATAAGGAGAAGTCTGATCAGTAGATCACAAAAAAGTTTGCAAAGTACAAACTTTTTTTTATCTAACCAAACAAATAGGGTCTTAGTTTTGGACTAAATGTTTGGTTTGGTTATCTATATATCGCTATGATTAAAAAAAAGTGATTCTTTTGCCGTTTGTGTTTTTTCTCTATTTTCTTCAGAAAAAAGAGTGGCTATGTCTCAACTGCCAGACCCAGCGACTGTTGTCTGGAGGCGGCCTTGATGAGCCTCCTCTTCCTGTTCCCCATCAGTCGCCAAAGCACCAGCCTTTGAGCTCACCTCGTCACCAGACTCCTACCACCCAGCAAAGTCCTCTCCACAAATCTACCACTCAGCAGGGACCCAGACCAGCCCAGCCCCAGACACAAAAAATACAACCTGGAACTGGTGTTAGCGGACCTATGGCTCCCCAGTCTGCTAAACCAGCAACCGATGCTAAATCCACAACACCAGCTGCAGCAAAAGTACTGACCACAGAGGCCCAGAAACAGATGAAACCAACAGAGGAGAAGCCCAAGACAGAACCTGACAACCAAACCGCCAAAGAGACTAAACCCTCACAAAAGAAAGGAGAACAGATCACTCCAGTAAAGGAAATCAAAAAGCCGAGGCAATATGACGTAAGTTAATTTCTGTTCTTTCCTCTTTAATTTAACTAAAGCTTGTTATAATAAAGTAAGTAAATAAGGTAATGGAATGTTTGAAGACATACAAATAGTATAGACTATTATATGTCACACAGACAAGCATGTCCGATTCATCCATCCATCCATCCATAAGGTAATGGAATGTTTGAAGACATACAAATAGTATAGACTATTATATGTCACACAGACAAGCATGTCCGATTCATCCATCCATCCATCCATCCATCCATTTTCTAACGCGCTTATCCGTGCTGAGGTTTTACAAAAAGCATATATATATATATATATATATATATATATATATATATATATATATATATATAAAAGCAAGTATATGAGCAAGTTTTGCTTACACTGTTAAAGATTATTATTTTTGGAGTTTTGGAGCCCATCTTTATTTCTACATAAATAATATTTAATTTTCTTTGTATTCATTCCTTTAAACTAAATAGCATATATTGCAACTTTGCAACCTTAATGTTTTAAAGCATATTTTATTTCTACTTATTTTTACGCTTAGTAAGATTTTGTTTAAAATTAGAATATTAAACCATCATTAAAAAAGAGAAAATATTCAGAAATGTAGGATTATTGGAAACTACCTATTTGGTTAAAGCTGGTTATCTCAAATTCATAAATACAAGACGGCAAAAAAAAAAAAAAAAGATCCAAAAAACACCCTGCACTTTATAGCTTATACACTTCCTTCTGGTTCACACCTTGAATTAATTATAGTGTATAGATAATCCAGGAGAGAAATGGTCTAGTGCTCTACCATTTCATCTACATATGCTGTATTCTCAGTATAATATATTGGGATAGCCATAACTGAAAGATGCTAAATAATAATAGGATCATTAAGCCTCCCCTTACTTTTGTTTTCATTCTAACCCTTTGCGTATATATGGTGTATTCTTAAAGCCCTATGATCTGATGTGATCTGAGTGTATTTGTATTTGTTTCACTTTAATTATTCAAAATTCAACCAATAGTCTATACTGATCTCACAAAAATAGTCAAAAAGTCAAAATTGACAAGATCTATTAAATATTTTTTTTTATTTGTATGGTTCATAGGTCATTTATATAGCCCAATCCCTGAAATGAAAAGTGAAACTGTTTAGATCTTCTATTAAAAGGAAAGGATTATGGCTTTGTGGTGTTTAATTTACCTAAGTAAAGACACTTGGTATTTGTTTTTGTTTTTTTCTTTTCTAGACACAGTATTAAATACTTTTTTTGTGCAAAAGATTTTCATTTTTGACATACTCCTAGTAGAAAAAAAAAAACATCATCCGTTAAATTGAAAATAAAAACAATTTACATTGTAAGCAAGCTATGTCAACAACGTTCTTGGTATCTATTATTTGTGAACCAAATGAAACACCTAAACTTCACTAAATCTCATACAATCTTTTTTCTTTCTTTTTTCTGTAGGATACAAAAAACAACAGCACCCATGACTTGTCACGCAGCCCTCAGAGCCTCAGTGATACCGGCTACTCCTCTGATGGGATCTCCAGCTCGCACAGTGAAATTACAGGTCTAATCCAGGAGGAGGAAATGAAGCTGAGCGAAAGGGGCATCATTGGGCGGGGCTCTCCTCCAAGTCCCTCTGAAATCACTAAGCTAGAGAGCTCGATGAGGCCACTGCTAGAGAAGAGCCTCTCGGAGGAAAAGCCAGACAGAAGGGGAAGAAAGCATAGGGACAGAGACTTAGATGACCGAGGGAAGCATCGCCCTCGTTCCCTTTCAATTCCACCAGATGCATATGACTCTGATGAGGAATTAGAGGATATACTAGAAGAAGAAGAAGACGGTGGAGACTGGGAGGGTAAACGAAAAGAAGGAAAGGAAGAAAGAAAAGAAAAAAAGAAGAAGGAAAAGGAAAAAGAGGCAGATCCAACAGAGATGACGGATGAAGAGTTCATGCGAAGACAAATAATGGAGATGAGTGCTGATGAAGACAATGAAGAAGATGAGGAGGAGATTGAGGATGATGAGGATGAGGAAGATGAAGGTTACGGCTACCAGAAATCGAAGAAAACACATCATAAACACATTCTCTCTGATTCAGGGAAAGAAAAGAGGCGGCTGCAGCACCACTCCAGTAGTTTTGAGGAAGAAACCAAGACCTCTTCTGATGTTTTTAAGGGCTCTGTAGAGGAGGGGGAAGAAGATCTGATGGCATCACAGGGAGGACTGAGACGCTTTAAAACTATTGAACTTAACAACACCAATAGCTACAGCCGAGATATGGAGTTGAGCAATGAAAATGATCTAAACCTTGATCGGGAGCCAGAGCTCGAGATGGAGAGCCTAACAGGATCTCCTGAGGAGCGTTCTAGAGGGGACTACTCTTCCACTTTACCCCCAACTTCATCTTCATATGGTTCAGGTCAGTCTCCAACATCTATCTCATCAATGGAGGAAGACAGTGACAGTAGCCCAAGTAGGAGGCAACGATTGGAGGAGGCCAAGCAACAGAGAAAAGCACGCCACCGTTCTCATGGCCCCCTGCTTCCAACCATTGAAGACTCATCAGAAGAAGATGAACTAAGAGAGGAAGAGGAACTTCTAAGAGAGCAGGAGAAGATGAGAGAGGTAGAACAGCAAAGAATAAGAAGCACAGCACGGAAAACCAAGAGGGATAAAGAGGAGCTGAGAGCACAACGGCGCAGAGAAAGATCTAAAACACCGCCTAGCAATCTCTCACCAATTGAAGATGCTTCTCCCACAGAGGAACTAAGACAAGCAGCAGAGATGGAAGAGCTTCATCGTTCATCTGCTTCTGAATATTCGCCCCAAAGTCTGGACTCTGAGGCTGAGGGGTATGAATCCAAAATCTACAAGTCAGGCAGTGAATACAACCTGCCAACATTTATGTCTCTCTACTCACCTATAGAGAAATCATCCTCAACTACAACCACCACTGCACCATCATCAACCTCCAAACCTCTAAAAAGTGCTGAGGAGGTATATGAGGAAATGATGAGAAAAGCTGAAATGCTGCAAAATCAAGAGAAACTACAGCAGCAGCAACAGCAACATGCACGACATGGGCAATACTATGAGGAAGACATTAATGGACAAAATTATGATGACGACTATGACTATGAACAAGATCAAACAGGATATGACAATGAAGCAGCAGAAATTGAAAATGACATTTACGAGGAAATCCGACAGACATCTCAGAACATCACAAAGATGCAACAGGCCACTGATGAACAAGTTGAGATTGAAATTGAGACCTCATTTGCAGATAAGCAGCTTTTGGACACAGGCTCAGCCTTTGCCAAACTATTAGAGCAAAGCAATGCTCTGCTAACACCTGGGACAAGTCCCACCCAAATTTCAGCTCCTGTCTCCTTTGCTGAGAGTGGAAGTCGGATACCTGATGTTAGAGTAAGCCAACACTTCACTGCAAAGGATGGACACAAAGACAGAATCAAAAGCCAAGCAGGAAAAAATGGCATAACTCCAACAGTGGCTGCCACCACCATTGCAGCCTATGGAGTTTATGCCAGAGATGCTGTAACTCTTTCCCAAACTGGATCAAGCCACTCTATGACAACTACCCAATCAGAAACCTCACGCAGACACACAGGAAGTCTTGCCACATCATCCGCCACAGTCTCAAGTGTATGTAGCAAGATTGCAGAAATTACTCAGGCTTACAGCCAAAGAGAAGTAATAACCAGAAGGATAGGAGACACAAGAGGTGTTCAAGTGCGAGACAGCTCAACATCATCTGCTGAGAGAGTTATTGAACCACGTTCTCCTAAGTATACAACCTATTACAGGAGCACCAGTCCTCCTCTCTCTCCATCACCACCACCACCGCAAAGTCCTATCCGTTCACCTTCTAGAAAGGCTACTGCTGAGTTCTCCACACAGACCTTCAGCTCAGCACTGAGAATGGAGCCAGCTGGTTCTGGGCCAACATCACCTGTGATAGCTCAGGGAACCCAAACGGCACATCGAACAATTTCCCCACGCCTATATCGACAACAGTCTTCCCAGGAGGCTCCATACTCCCCACCTCCTGTTCCAGCTAGGCCAATGACAGTAAATACTGCAACTTCTCCTTTATCCTCACCTACTCGATTTAGCCGTCAGTCAACTTTTGATAGCTATTCTCCATGTGCAAGCCCCCCAGATACACCACCTTACCAACAATCACCCACACGCAGCTTTTACCGGCCACAAAGAGTGGAGAAGGTAAATGTAGGGACAAGCATGGTTACCACTGCCAGCTTGTACTCCAGAGGGTCTGTTTCTATGGATAATATCTCCCTCTGTAGAATATCTACAGTCCCAGGGACTTCAAGGGTTGAACAGGGCCATATGATTCAAGGTGGTAGTGTTGTAGATCTAAGAACTGCTACCCACTCAGCACCTATTATTATGACTGACCAGGGAATGGATCTTACTTCCTTAGCTACAGAAAGCAGGAAATACCATGGTGGACCAGAAGGCAGCAGGCATTCAACAATCATACAACCCCTAATTATGAATTTAAACACACAGGAGACCACCACACCAACCACTGTGAGTGTCACTGTAGCTGCCTCTATGTTTATGACCCAGCTAAAACAGCCAATGGTTTACGGTGATCCCCATCATAGTCGCATAGATCTAGGCCAGGGCATGGGCTCAGCAGTATGTCTTTCCCAAAACAAATCCCCAATTTCTCCTCCAACTGATCCCTCTATTCCAAAAATCGATGCCAAACTAGAAGATCTTAGCATCCAACAGAGAGAGCTCCAAAAACAACAAGAGAAGCTACAAAAACAGCAGGAGCTCCTTGAACAACAGTTACAACAGCACCATCAGTTGCAACAGCACCAACAACAGGCATCAGTTCTATCCAAGTATAACCTTAGTGGCCAGATCTCACCTTTAACCAAAAAAAATTTGATAGTTAGCCAGACAAGCACTGCGTCTACAGTGGTCAGTGCTGTCTCACCAGTGATTAATCCTGATCTTTATGCCGCTGGTCCTATTGAGCTGAAAGGGAAGTCCAGTCCTCCTGGTTTGATGTCAGGGGGTAAATCCCCACATAGTATGGTTGTACAAATGGATGGGGGACCAGAGCCAGTAAGGGCAGTAACTCAACTTGTGAAGGTAGAAGAAGGACAAGATGCAGTTGATCTCACAGGAGGCCAAATAAAACCTGACCAAACAGCATGCTGTGATGTAGTTTACAGACTGCCATTTGGTGGAAGTTGTGTTGGTGTCTCTGAGAAAGAGGGTATTAGACCGCCATCTGCCCCACCTATTAGTTATGAGTCTGATCATGAACGACAACCTGGAAGGTACCATGAGTACCCAATGGATGCTCGTAAGGCCTACACATTACCTTTCCCTGGAAGGCTTCAGCCTTCGATGTCTGATACAAACCTTGCTGATGCTGGGCTGCAACCTTACAATTCTAAATATGAACCACAACTTCAGCCATCAGGAGAACTTGTCATGGATTTAACCGCTATGAAACAGAGCTATGGAGGATATATGGGTATGCAATATGGTTCCTATACAGACTTACGTCATGGAGGGGAAATTTCAGCGCAAGCACTGCCAATAAGAAGATATAATTCCTTGTCCAACATTAGCTCAGATTATGGTTATTCTGCTCGGGATATTGCAGGCTTCCAAGAAGCTAACTTGGCTCAGTACAGTGCTACAACTGCAAGGGAAATAAGTCGAATGTGTGCAGCACTTAATTCCATGGATCGATATGGAAGCAACCCGGACTTGATGCAGTTTGGAACCTTAGGTAGAGGTACTGGACCAGGAGCCTCCAGATTTGCAGCAGGTATGGGCTTGAGGCAAAGCCTAATATTTGGACTTGATGGTAAACCAATGTCTCAAAATCAAGCTCTAACAAATCTTATTAATGCCAGGCAGGCTAGTCTAAGAGCCATGTACCCTGCTGCTATTAGGTCCTCGGATGGAATGATTTACTCTACTATTCAGACTCCTATTGCCTCAACTCTTCCCATCACCACCCAGCCTGCTTCTGTACTTCGACCTCTACTGAGAGGAGTCTACAGGCCATATGCTTCTCCTAACATGACGCCAGTGCCCCTGGCAAGTCTCACTAGATTGCCAATTAGCCCAAGAATGCCATTGACTGGACAAGTACCACTCCGCTACCCAGCACCAGGTCTGCTTCAGACTACCTCAGTCACTGTCTTTACCACAACTGCTACATCGACTTCAGCACCAGGAGGAGCCCTTGTGCCTGTGTCTTCAACAGCTACTAGCTCAACACTCCAAGAGGAACCTGTTTATCTTGGTAAAGGTGCCAAAGTAACATCAGTAGATGTCACTTCAGTACCAGGAGCTGTGGTGAATTTGTCTGAATCACAGCAGCAACCAATAAATCTGTCCCAGACACATCTGAACACCCAACAGCAACCGATGACAATGGCTCAGCAGCCTCAGCCGCCTCCTGCTGCCCATGCATACCCACCTTCAAGTCCAGCAATAACTCAAGGCTACACCCAATCTGCTGCAGGTCCATCAGTCCCAGCTGGTGGCTTGCCAATTCCATGTGGTCTTCCCCCTTTCCCTCCACCAGGTGCTATGCATAAAGAGGGCGAAACGGAGGCAGAGAGGCTTCACCGTCAACAGGAACAACTCCTACAGATGGAGAGGGAGCGTGTTGAGTTAGAGAAACTTCGTCAGCTGCGACTGCAAGAAGAACTTGAGCGCGAAAGAATGGAGCTAAAGTTACATAGGGAGAAGGAGCAAATTCTGGTGCAGAGGGAATTACAAGAGCTGCAGAACATCAAGGATCAGGTATAAGGAGAATTAGGAAATGTGATTAAGAGTTACACAGTGTTAATGCTTTTTTGTTAGTTTTTGTTTTGTTAGTCATGTTACTTGTGGTATTTTACTGATTTTAAATTTATTTTCATTATTTGAGTGTTTGTCATGCAAAGTGCTCCTATTTTTTCTAATTTATTTGATAAACCAGCAAATGTGTGTATAATGTGTATGCATACTTTTCAGTTCTTTTTAAATTATTTTTCAGTGGATTTTAGTTTTTATTCAAACTGTAACAACCCCTTCAAGTAGTTACTTTATAATTAAAAACTGGTATAACAAAAAAAATCCCCATGTAATAATCCTTGATTAGATGTACTGTATGTCAGGAAAATGTATCTATTCTAAATTTCTAAGTCACTTTAAACTGTGTGATTGCAGTTTTTCTTGAAATGAATCCTTTTACCTAGTGTTACCCCAACATTAACTGGGATCCCTCCGTTATTCTTAATCATGTGTTATAGTGTTTTGAAACTTTAGCAAGATATAGTATGACCACAGAAATATACTGGGACAGCTGAGATTATAGAAGTTGTTTTTTTTGTTTTGTTTTGTTTTTTTAGAATACCATAACATTTTCTTTGCTGATTTAGGACAAATTAAATCTGAAATAACACAGAATACCTTGTCTTACACCAGCTTAGACAGTGTTAAATATTTTCAGGCTACTGTTTCTTCCCCACAATAATACCAAATATAAAACATTAGATATGTCAAGTTAAAAAAGAAATTATTTACCTGGCCGAATAAATAAAATATTTATAAATGCTTTTATTTTTTATATTTGCAAACTAAACTTAGACCCCTTTGTTTTAAAAATATATCCCCCCTTTTTTTATAATTTTTAAAGAACTACAACTAATCCTAATTTCCTGGCATTAATTAATACAATTTTAATTCACACTGTGGAAATGGGATTTAGTCTTTGTGTTTGTATGACTGTTGTATGCATATGTATGTGTTGTATGTCAGTGTTTGTTCTTTATAAAAAAAAAAAAAACAAGCAAGTTTTATGATCAATTTGTTCTGTCAAAAGTTATGTAAATTAGTGATAATTTTAAGAGCATATTTACATTTATTTGTTTCTTTGTTAACAATTTTAAATGTATTAGGAAAAACAACACAAACATCTAACATAAGCATTTTCTTCTCTTTATTAGAACAAGCAGTTGAAACTCTTTCAAGTTAACTCTGTTAAACAGGTGAAACCCACACCCCTCTTAGTGAGAATGAACAAGAAAAGGAATGTTTTATTAATACACATCTCATAACATGCAGTTAAAATTATTACCTAACCCTTTTTCTTGCACCAGTCTATTGTTTGAGCTGTGAAGAAAATGCTTCAAATATTTGATATAAGGCTTTTTATACTGGTAACAATTACCAGCATATGCAGCACTTTGCTTTAGTTGCGCTTCAACTAACTAGGAACCATTCTTATAACTAATCCATCAATACAAGTGCTTCATCTAACATTTGCTTTTAAGAGTCTTGCTTTGCAGTTTTGAGACCTACTTCATGGCCTTTTGTATCCCTCTTCTGTTGTCTATTTTCATTGTTGCACCTACACCTTTATTTTCTTTCATTACTTTTTTCTTTACTCTACATTACTGTTCTTCCAGAACATCCAACATGTTTTTTCTGTGCGTGTTTTGTAGGTATTACAGCAGCAGCAGCAAGAACGCGAGAAACAACTTGTACTCCAAAGGGAGCAGTTGGCCCAGCAGAAATCCCAGTTAGACCAAATACAGTCTCTGCAGCAGCAGCTCCAGCAACAGCTACAAGAGCAGAAGCGGCTTAAGACAGCTGCTCAGACTATACAGGTGAAGGAACTGAACAACATTGGAAGTTGGTTTTTAACCTTTGGGTTTCAGACAAACACTTGTTTTAAAATACTTAATTTACAAAATAATCGCTGTAGAAATTGATAATGACATTAAAGTAACTATGAAGCAGTGGTTTCCAAATGAATTGTGTAAATAGTAAATACAGTAGGATATAAGTTTTATGCTATCATAATATTTTTTCTGTTTTTTTTTTACTGTTTAATTTTTCAATCATGTTGAAGATAAAACAAAACAATGACAGCTTAAACTCTTCTGGGAAGGCGTTTACAATGTTTTGTTGTATGTTTAAGGGATTTCCAACCATATTTCATGGAAAGTCTTAGTGAGGTCAGACTCAAACGTTATATAAAAAAGCCTGGCTCCTGTTGGGTCAGGACTGTTTGGGTCAGCTACAGGTACATATTTTTAATGTCATGCTAGCTCATTTATTTTTAATTGACCACTAGAGCATAGTCGTGTAGGAACAGAAACAGACTGTTCACACAAATTTTTAAAAATATAATTGTTCAAATTGTCTTCGAAGGAAATCATACAGATAAGCCCCACATAATAGTCATTACCCCACCAAAACTATCACTATACAAAAGCCATTCAGGCAAATGGAATTCCACTGAAATCTGCAAAATCCAGACTCCAGTATTGGTTTGCTAGACAGAAAAATATATATTTTTTACTTAAGAGAAATTACACACATTTCTCTACAGTCCAGTTAGTAGACTCCGTGTTTTTTGCTCCTCAGCACTGTCTGACTCCAATTATTGATTTTAAGTGGTCCTCCATTTTGTTCCCAACACTTAGAATGTGTACTTCTTTGTTGTAACACCACTAAAAGTTGACTGCGGAGTATTTAGTTGAAAGAAGATTTTACAGCTGGACTTAATGCACAAACAGTATCCTTTCACAGTACTTTACTAGATTTCAGCAAACTTTTCTTTCACAAATGTTTTTTAGAAGCCACCTGCAGGGCCTGGTAATGTTTACACATGTGATCATTTAAGTGGTTTGAAGACCTGAATTCAACGATATTTTTGCTATATTCTATCTGAAGATTACTTTTCCATATACCAGTTTTTTTTAATTTTTTGCAATGACAATGACTTTGATGACTGGGAATCCTCAGCATATTTTTCCATATCTTCTTAATGGACATAGATATTGAGAACAGAGCCAGATATTTTGGATGTAATTTTGCAAGTGACGTTTTTAGTGTTGCTTGTGAGTATTTTCTTTAAATAGTGTTTACTGGTTGCATTTATTTGTGGGAATCATAATATCAGGAAAGAGAAAAAGTCAAAACCCTTTTGGTAATGAGTGATTGTTGACATCTCTAATCCATTCACATTTCTCAACAGCTGGATATGACAGGACAGCCACTGCATCCCTACATAGACTCTCAGATGAGCTCTCGCTCCCTCCCCAACTCTTCCTCAGAGATATGTCTAAGGAGTCAAGATGAACAGATGGAAGCCAGAGCTGGTATGAGGAAACATAGCTCCTTGAGCAGGCTGACCCGCGACACAACTGATGGAGATGGTGTGGTTTTCTATGGCTCCCCTCGCAGAATTGTGGATAGTTGTGTACAGACTGATGACGAAGATGGAGAGGAGAGGTAACAATTTTACTTTGCTTTTGAAGTGAGAGATGGAACACTCTCCTGGGCTATGAGTATGTAGGTGGTATAATGTAACAATGAAGTGCATCCAACCTCCCAACCTCACATTTTCATCCAGCTGTAGTGGGAAGATTGTCGTCTTCCACAAGCAAACATACTTAATACCCATATTGCACCTTGTGTGTCGATGACTGAAGACGGTGTGCCATTTTAAGTCATTTATGATTTTCCGTCCTTCACATCTACTGTAATGCAGTACACACAATATGACCTGATGCAGAAATAGATACCAATATAATTTGGACATCTCAAAAATTCAATACCAGAGTATTGCAACTTTAAGATACCACACAAAAAGCCCATTGACTCTATTTCAACGGTATCAACAAAACAACTACATCGGTTTCACTTCAGATGCCCAATAATATCATTACTTGATCTCATCCATTAGAATGCAGGCACTCTATCTGCACCATAATTTGAAAAATAAACCGTGATTTGTCATTGCTGCCACAGTTAATTGAGGAGGTAATTTGTTACTCAGTGTCATACATAGTGTTCATACATAGCAGATTGTATGACTAGTGTTACATCTAAGGAGCGTACACTGACTCGAGCATAAATGCTTATGGATTTTTCTCTACAACACCAGGTACATGATGCGTCATCGCACCAGGAGGCGCGGTCGCAGCGTTGACTGCTCCGTTCAAACAGATGACGACGAGGATAAGGCTGAAACAGAGCATCCGGTTCGCAGAAGACGCTCTCGGTTCTCCCGCCACACTGAATCCGCTGCAACTGGCACGAGCACTGCTTCGACTACCACCTCAGCAACAGACACCAAAGCTGAATCATCCAAGATAGTTTCCTCCAGCATTGCAGTCCAGACCATCAGGGAAGTGTCCTGTCAGACAGAAGTTGAGCACCTAGGAAGAGTCTCCCCAGCAATTCATGTGACATTACCAGACCCCAATAAAGTCGAGATTGTGCACTACATCTCTGGACCAGAGCGAACTCAAAAAGGACAATCTCTTGCCTGCCAGACTGACCCAGAGGGGCAGTCACAGGGTGTTGTAGCTCCACAGCTCAGTGTGCCAACTACGGTCAGTCCATATTCTTCCTCTACCAGTACCGGAACATTACCATCTAGTTCCACTGACCTTCACAACCAGCAGCGCCAGCAGCAACATGTGGCAGCAAATGCAGCAAAATTTGAGCGGCGCCGACCCGACCCATTAGACATTAACTACCAGCCTCACAACCACCTCCACAACGAGTCCATTTCCAGCATCATCAGGCAGCAGCAGACTGCTCCAAAATCTCCACAAGTCCTCTACTCCCCTGTCTCACCGGTGTCTCCACACCGTCTGCTGGAGACCTCTCTGTCAAGTGACAGACTAAACAAGGCCCACGTCACTCCTCAGCAGAAGTCTTACACAGCCGAATCTCCCCAGCGACACCCATCTGTGCCCCGACCTATCAAAAGCACGCATAGGTCGATGTCTGACCCCAAATCCCTCAGTCCGACCACAGAGGAGCATGCCAAGGCCAGACTGTCCCTCTATCAACAACAAGCTCTCCAGAACCAGGTAAAGTTACTTAAACTGATCTGATGCTCTGAAAAACAGCAGGATTAACTCCTAAAAAATTATTAGATGAGAAATCTTACTCATATGCTTTTATAGGGAAAAATATCCTTATATTTAATGTTTTGGGACTTCATCAGGTTTTTAAAGAACTGACTTACTGCATTTGGTTTTAGATGGCAGTTTATTTACGAGTATATCAGCCTAGTTTTTCTATCATTTCAAGTCAGTTCCAATTATGAACTAACAAAATGGGGACATCGCTTGGGATCAAAAATCAATATTTTTGGGTCTTGATTCTCTCTACATGTAGACTAAAAACCAACTAAATTCTTTAAAAATCAGACAATGGGATTTTCTGGATTTTTTTTTTTCTCATTTTGTCTCTCATAGTTGAGGTATATCTATGATGAAAATTACCGGCCTCTCTCATCTTTTTAAGTGGGAGAACTTGCACTATTTTTGGCTGACTAAATACTTTTTTGCCCCACTGTAAATCTGTACAGCACAGAATTGTATGACAGCTAACACTAATTTTCTTCTTTATGTATGTCTTCTAACACAAACTTCACTCTTGTTTCCTGTTGTCTTTGTCTGTTTGTCTATATGTGTCTCCTTTGTCAACCTTGTTTTCTTGTTGCATCCTTTCTTTGATTCCTCTATTTCTTGACCCTTTTCTTCATTTGAGGTTTCCTCCTTTCTTTTTCTTTCACTTTTTTGAAAAATGTCTGTGCATATTTCTCTTTTTATCCGCACCATGCTTCCTTACTCATAAAATTGGCTAAAACATTCTTGGATCTGTTTTCTTTTGTATAAATTCTGATTTTACTTTTTTTTTTATTTCTTTTCTTTATTTGGTACCTCTTTTACCTCTCATTTTTTCCAAACTTTATTCCAATTCTCTTAACATGGTTTATTTAATTTTGCTTCCTTATTTAATTTCTCATCTTGCTGCTTTGTGTCCCTTCTCTTGTATTTTGTTTTTTTTTATCATCCATCAACCATTCTCTATTAATGGGAAAAACCTGTTATTCATGATTTTCTTTATTCCTCAATTAACTTTCTCACGGTTGTATCTCATCAACTTTTCCCTGACCATGCTGTTATTTTCCCTTCAAATGCTGTCCATGTTTTTTTACCCTCCACACATTTTCCCACTTTTCCTTCCCCTTCTTGCCTTTCTCTCTCTCTCTCTCCAGCTTGCAGCCTTGCAGCAGAGCTCTTTGCTTCGGAAGGTGAAGCGAACCCTGCCCAGCCCTCCTCCAGATGAGACTGCTACCTCAGCTCACTTGACCATGATGACACCTGCCCAACAACAGATCTACCTGTCCTCTGTGCCCAGCCTCAAGCCCAGCTCAAGGTCTGGCCTAGCCGCTAAAGCCAGCCTCCTCAAAGATCTCACCCACGAGCTGAAGGCTGTGGAGCAAGAGTCTACCAAGCTTAGAAAGCAACAAGCTGAACTGGAGGAGGAAGAGAAAGAGATTGATGCTAAACTGAGATACTTAGAACTGGGAATTCATCAGAGAAAAGAGACTTTGGTGAAGGAGAGAGAAAGAAGGGATATTGCCTACCTGAGATGTATGGGTGATACCAGAGACTATATGTCTGACAGTGAGTTGAATAACTTGCGTTTAGCAGCTGCTGCTGCATCACATGAGACAAATGGGCTACTAACAACCAGACCAAGCACTGCTCCACTAAGCCAGTTTACCAGTGACCTAAATACAGCAGCTCAGTACCCACCAACCTCATCTTTCCTCTCCTGTCAATATCCCCAGAGTCAACCAGCAGCACCATCCCAGCAATCAAGTTTGTCATACCAGTCATCTACATTCAATCAGCCTCCTTACCCAACGGTGTCACAGTCACAGGCACTGCCACAGCCCATGACCCTTCAGAGCCATGCCCCTCCTCCTGGACCTACCTATCAACCTCAAACATCCTATCCCTCTCACACCTACCCACAAGCTCAGCCCCCATACCCCCAAACAGATTTGGGGTTACCATCTGCGCCTCAACCTCAGCCTCCAGCTGGGCCTACGGGTTTTGGTCATGCACCACCTGGACAGCCACC
The DNA here is from genome assembly GCF_000732505.1 of Cyprinodon variegatus. NCBI lineage: Eukaryota > Metazoa > Chordata > Actinopteri > Cyprinodontiformes > Cyprinodontidae > Cyprinodon > Cyprinodon variegatus. Next base: position 216,413 of record NW_015151378.1, on the reverse strand, counting down.
ATACCCCACCCACAGCTCACCTTATCCCAGTGCTGTGTCCCCCTACCCCACCCAAACGACCCCATACCCTGGGCAGCCCCAAGCTGATATCCTGACAGTTCACCCTGGAAGACCTAGACAGACATCACTTGCTGAACTTGAGCATAAGATGCCAACCAACTATGAGACTATCAGCAACCCAACAGTTGTGGTCACTACTACAGCCCAAGATGCTACGTTTTCATGTGCAGCCCCAGCCTATGGCCCATACACAGGAACAACAACTCTGGCAAGCTCCTATGGGCCATATGGATCTGCAACTGTTTCTAACAGTTATAGTGGTTACTCCACTGTGCCTCCAAGCACTTATGGTCCATATACAACAACACCAGCTGGTTCATATGGCCAGTACACAACAACTACGGCTAATACATATGGCTACACAACTACCACAGCCAGTTCTTATGGACAATATACTTCAACTGTTTCCAATGCCTATGGGCACCCTGTAGATAGTCCTTCGACATACAGCACAGCAGAAGGGATGTACGGAGCTCCTGGTTTAGAACAAAACATTCCAAGAAACTATATGATGATTGATGACGTAAGCGAGCTGACGGCAAAGGATGGGCTGGGCACGACAGCAGGGGACATGATGCATCATGGCAGTAGCGGGCGTTACCCCGGTGACATCCATGGCCATAGCAGCACAACTGGCAGTACGACGCGTGGGGGAACTGGCAGCTCCCCCTACGGCAGGGCACCTGAGGAGGAAGCAGCGATGCAGGATGAGCTGTACGACCACCACGGCAGGGGTAAGAGCAGCTACAGGCATGGACCTCTAGGGGGCAGCAGCAGCGTGAGCGCTAGCTTGGGTGGGGGATCCCCCTATTTCTATGACTACGACTACAAACTTACTGGCATCCGCTCCGGGGTACAAAAATCTTTGGCATCCTCCAGAAGCCTTCTCGCTCCTGCTGTCATGTCCTCCAAGCGCAGCAGCAAGCACAGGAAGTTGGGGACTATGGAGCAGAAAATTTCAAAGTTTTCCCCCATAGAGGAGGCTCGAGATGTGGAAGCAGATCTGGCCTCCTATTCTACAGGTGAGGCTTACCCCTCATCCCACGTTCGAGGGCGACAGCTGATTGAGGATTATGGCTTCAAAAGGAGTGCTTTCAATGGCACCAGTGGCACAACTCATGGAAGTCGATACTATGGTATGACTGTGGATGAGGACGATCGGATTTACTACACTTCCTCTGGCCGCTCCCGTTCCCATGGCTATGGCATGGACAAGATCTCAGCCAGAGATTATCATAATTATCGAAGCAGATCCTACGAGAGAGATGACCGTTCCTACCCTTCTGGCTACAGAGGACGCCATCCAACTCGGCAGTACTCTGAGGAGGAGAATCCATTCAGCCCTTTAGGGAAATTGACGAGTTCTGGGAGATCTTCAAGCTTAGGTCGTGACCCGTATGACAGTCACAACAGTAGATATTATTACTATTATGGCAATTATGGTTCCAGTCACTCGCTGCCAGATGTTCAAGACCATATAAGGGACCTTCCACGGACACATGTCTACAAATCGGATGATACGTACATTATTGATGATTATCATTGTGCGGTATCGGACAGTGAAGGTAATTGTGGGAGCTACATTCCCACAGTCTCACTACCTACTACTGCTCCCACCGTTTATCTAAACGTCCCCCACCCACCCAGAAGCTAGGTTTAGAGATATGACAAAAAAGCAAAGGACACAGATAGCCGTTGCATGCCAGTATTTTCGTCATCCAGAGAGTTACTTGGAAACTCTGAGTCGTGGACTGCTGTCTGTCTGTGCCTGTCTGTCCGTCCTTCCGCCTGTTCGTCCAGTCGTTTCTTTATCCGACACTCGCATGGTTCTTCAGCGTGGTCGTCTTTGTCTTCACAACTCTGACTGACTTGAGAGGTCTTTGCACGATGGCAATATTTTTTCTTCAACAAGTTATTGGCTCTGTTGTGTTGTTAATGGGTTTTTTATTATTTAAGAGATATATGTCAACACTGCAAAAATTTTGTCTAAACAAAATGTTCTATCTAGAATCAAAATTGAACCTTGAATGCTTTATTTCAGTCTTCCATCAACACTAACTATGCAAGGAGAAAGATCCAAACTACTGGAAAGTTCTTTCTTGCATTCAGTTAGCAGCTAAATCTTAAAACAAACTTCTTGTCTACCTGACAGTTTTGCAGTGTTTATGATGTCATGTTTAACTTGTGTTGTATTCTGTGCAGTAAATATGTGCATGAGTGTAAAACTTTACTTTTTGCCTTTCTTTCTGTGTCTTCCCCTACCTACTTTCTTTTTGCATGCGGTTTGTCTTCCTTTTGCCCTTTTCCTTCTTACAGCCTGCATGCCGCTCTCTCCAAACGACATGGAGATTGATTGTGATCTGCTCTCGGTTTCCAAAGCCTACCATCTGGGCCAGGAAGAAACTGACTGGTTTGAGAAACCACGCTCCAGTTCTCGACACTACGGCAGCAGCCACTCTGGAAGGAGTCGGCATGGTATAAAGCACACCTACCATGATTATGATGAACCTCCTGAGGAGGATCTGTGGCCGCAGGATGAGTACAGTCATGGCGGTCGGCACTCATCATCACGTGACCACAGGCACCATGGCAGTTCTAGCCGCCACTCTTCCACCCGTCACTCAGATGAGCCGAGATCCTCAAGGTCATCTAAGGGGCATCCGAAAGATCCATCTATGCGCCATGACCCCTCAGGACGTTCTTCATCATCAGGAAGGCGTGGTGAGTCCAGGTCTGGAGGGTATCACTCTTCAGACTACTCCAGGGATCCTTCTGGACATCATCATGGCCAAAGATCTTCAAGGCAGGGAGATCCACACAGGTCCTCACGCAGCAAGTCCCAGGGCCAAGTAGACATGCAGGGACAACAACCAGGTAAATCTTTAAATCTGCTAATTTCAGTCAACTTGATTATATTAGATTGAGCAAGCAAGCACTTGCTCAATGCAGAACAGCTCAGCAATCAGGAAGAGAGGGGCAGAGGAGCAAAAACATCAAGCAGCTTAACTTTCTTTAAGCTGTTTGTAGCAAAGTGTTTTTATATCGACCAGATTTTGGCCGATCTCAATTAATGATTAAAATCGGCCTCATTAATCAGTCTGGCTCTAATTTTGGTTCTGATATGTGCTGCTGATTTTCGGGGCTGATTATTTAAGCCCATATTGCCTTTTTTAACTCCACTGCTTTTTCATCTTCCATATACGTAATAATGACACAATGATTCAATGATTCATGATGATGAAATAGGTAAGCCAAAACCTTAAACCAATGAAAAAAACATTTTATTGGTGGGTTTCCAGAGGGAATAGCAATGCAGGTCCCTCAAGACATGATTGCTAAATGCACAATTAAATCAGCCAATGCATGAATGTATTGCCCAATATTGATCCAAGAAAAAAACTCCAATATCAGCCAAAAATACCCGCTGGTTGATGCGTCAGTCTATCTCTAATTCTTTTCTTTCCATTATATTTATGTGTTTTTCATATCTCACAGTTCATTTTTAAGGTCCCATTTGGAAGTATGATCTCTCAGTGTCTATTTTATTTCAGACTTTCTTTGCTTGACAAAATCTCTTACTTGTACTCATTATCTTCTGCTTTATCTGGGACTGGGTGGAATGGGCAGCATTCTCAGCTGGGACAGTTGACTTCCCTTGCTTTAGAGATCTATGCCAGCTTCTCTTAGAGAATGATGTCCAGGGTGTTCTGGGAGCTTCAAGGGGGCATCTACAACAGATTCTCAAGCCACCTCAATTGATTCTTTCAGATGTGAAGGAGCAGCAGCTCCATCTCAAACAGCTCTTTGATGGCCAAGCTCCTCACCCTATCTCTAAGGGATTGCCAAGCCACCCTGCAGAGGAAGCTCTATTCAGCCAATGATATTTTGATCTTGTTCTTTAAGTCATGACCCTGATATCATGTTTAATGATTAAGTTAGGAGAAGCAAACAGCAAATTGAGGGCTTCATCTTTAGTCTTTGTGCCTGCGTTACAGGGGCAGCGGCACTGATTTGTCCGATCTGATACTTGACCTTCTCCACTTAAGGCAGGAAACCCCAAATTAAGAGCATAATTTGATGCGTATAATATCATCAAGAAGACTAACCTCAGCAAAATGTATTGCAATTAAAGCACAAAATATATATAAAAGAGGTGCATGTAAACCACAATATGCTCCTTAATGTTTTATCTCTCAGTTTAATCCTATAGGTCTTACAATGAGAAATTTTGAATTCAGAAATCCCAAATGCATAAGCAAATACATTGCAGGACCCAGGATCCCATGATAATACCCTATTTATGATTTAAGAGGACAAAATGACCATAAAGGGGGGTTATTGGCTGCAGTTTTATTTTATAACTAAAATGGGCTACAGAATCCATTGGACTGCTTTGTACCATAACATTTAAGCGCCCTCCTGCAAAATTTGTTTTGGTTTGTTTTTATGTTAACATCTGGTGTATAATTCCGTCATCTTTTTATAGAATAAAGAGAACATTAAATATGAAGAGGTCTTTGAAGATAATGTACACCCTAAAATCCCTCTTGCCAAGAAAATCTAAAGTACAAAAGGCCAGAAAATCTTGCAAACATTGAAAAATAAGATATGCTTCTTCACACTTTCTCTCAAAAGTGCAACTATTGCTTTAAAAGCCTCTAAGTTGCTGTATACCATCTTTAGGGTATCCCATTGTTTTGTTTTTGTAAAAAAAACTGCTTGAGGGCTTATCATTTCTTAAAAATGCAAGCCCTGTTAAATTAGGTAATTGCAATAGAATATGTGTAAAAACAAGAAACAGAAGAGAACTGATTACAATTCCTTGACATTTTGACTTTTTTGACAAACCAATCAGAATACATGGGAATATGTAAATCTATATATAGCCTTTTCCCGGATGCTTACAATCTAGAACAGCCACCAAAGTTAACACTTTTCCAAGACTAACTTCATGAGGTTAGGAAGTAGATTACTGTAGGAAAAACCTTTAAAAACTCTGCCTTATTGTTGACAATACTGGATAGATAAGAAAATAAATCATGCTAGAACCAATGCACAGAGAAGACCTTTGCAGTGTTTTGAATGTGCTATGATCTGCTCTCTGATCCTAGAAAAGGTCCATGTTCTAAAGTAATATTTAGTAAATTTTACTTTTCAGGTTAAATGTGTTTCCTCTATCCCCCAGAGATCAATACTTTTTAATTAACAATATTGAGTATAACATTCTGTTTATGCTGAAGGCAGCATCATGGACATGTTCTTTAGCAGGTTAGTGCTTATTGTATTCCTAGACCTGCTGCTTTTGCTCATTTGCTTATGATATAAGTAAAATAAACCCTATACTATCCATGAAATGTTGCTTTAGTTTGGCAAGAGAAAGCCTCACAAAGTGATTTTTTATTGATTTATTCTGGGGTAGGTGTACAGTGCCACTTGTAGTTGCAGCTCCTGAAGGAAGTAGCCTAAAGGACTTAAATGAATATGGCTATTCTGTAAAAGCCTTGGAGCATTTAAAAAAAATTATTCGACAAACATTATAGAGACGAAGGAAGGTTCTGAAGAATGATGCGCAAAACATTACTGATATCGGATATTACTGCAGGGTTGTTTTTATAAAAGAAATATGCAGAACATTTTGCGATATCTTACTGTGCAGGGTTAAACAAGAATAGCAACAAGCCTATGAAATCTTTGGAGTAGGTGCAGAAATCCACTGCTCAGTTTAAACAATCGGTTGACTGGATTACATTAGTTGTACATCTAAGAAATCTGTGCCCATATTCACCAAGATTTTCAGTTGTCTCAGAGCGCTCCTATACCGGCCTAAAAAATCCTGCCAGTGGTGCAGCTGAGAAGCAAGAAGACCTCAGGTTTTCTTTATCTCACTATGAAAGCATAACTGACCCTATTGCTGTGTGTAAAGCTGTCTTCTAAGAGTTGTGATTCGTTAATACAAGAAACAAAAACATCTAAAGAAAAATGCACTCTTAAAGATGAATTAACAAATTGTAGAATTTATGCAGTATCAACAAATCTTTCCCATGATATTAAAACTTAGCCAAATTAAATTGTCATAAATTATCAAAATGTTTGAATGTACTTTTGTTTCATCCTCATTATTTTCTCCTTTATGTTTTCTCCCCTTGTTGGTTATTTCACTAGTTCATGCATTTGAGATTAAGATGCATTGACCTGTCAGTATTGTACTTTAAGTGCCTTCTGGTTTAAAGCCATTAAATTGGCAAATTGGTGGAGGTGGAGAAAACTGAAATGAAAAGAGACCTCAGAGCACAGCACTGTCTGGTAATAGAATAGAAGAGTGTTAAAGAATAAAGTGGTCCAGGGATCATGATGCGGAAAACAAGGCGTTTGAGGCACATTTCTGAGCACATGTGGCAATTTCTCTGTGTTGGTATGCCTGCCTGAAATGAGAAAAACTACTTTCCAAAAATAAAGAAGCCAGAGAGGATATGGCATTGCACATCTATTTTTTAGATGATCATTGAGGCTAGTTGACTGACTGACTGACTGACTGACTGACTGACTGACTGACTGACTGACTGACTGATTGATCAACTTCAACGAAATAGTGACAATATAATGTACTTTTTTTAATCTATCTTCCTTCTGTGTAGGCTTTACTATATTTTGTATATCAATGTACTTCAGTTTTTGTGTAATTATGCTATTTTTTTATGTGACTTTTACCAATTATCTTAAAATGTCCATAAATAAGAGAATTTTCTATTATATGGTTAAAATTCTTTAGTATCATATATATTGTATTGCATGTTCTACTTTTGTACATGCGATTTTTTAATGATTTTTATCATCGTTCATTGGTCTCTAATAAAATGACATCAAAACAGCTGCACCTTTAAACTGTGCGGGCGCTGGAATTTATTCCCTCCTATGGGGATTGTTAAGTTTCTTGTCTGAGTATTATCAATGGCAGGATTGGTAACGAAGGTGTCCTTATTTTTCTACTATTTAGGTTGTGGATTGGCCAAATAGCTTTCTCTGTTGCAACAATCATCTCTGCCTAAAATACTCTTACAGTGACTTAAAGTCCTCCTCCCTCATACTTTTTACATTTTATCTTTTTAAGAGCTCTGTTCAGGCTCAAGGTGCTTTTTAAATAGCTTTAGTCTTATCGAACAAAAACATTAAGATAATGAGAAAATCTACAATTTTGTCTAAAATGACGTCACTAAGAGCTACTTTTAGTCTTAACACTTTGTGAATCAGGATCCTGGTCCTTAGAAATGTTTTTTTTCCCAGGGATTCTAGGAAAAAATTTTATTTATTCCAAATTGAGAATCTTTTTCACTTCCTTTCACTTCACAATCATGGAATATGTTTTGTTTAGCTTGAAATCCAAATGAAAAGTAATATTTCTACTGACTTGATAAGTAAGACATAGACCATCTTTTTGGTGTTCGATTTTTGAATTTATTTACTCTTTTTATAGTAAGAGGAATCAGTTTCTGAGTAGGTTTGCTTTAAAGAAAATCTACTTTTTTACCTCTATATAGGCTCCAGGTCTGGCAGTGGTTCTGGGAGAGCTCAGGGCTCTGCTGGTGGGCCCCCAGGATCAGGACGACAGGGAGGCCCCGGGTCCCAGTCAGATGGGACCCAAGGACAGAGGACTCAGCTCCAACAACAGGCCCAGACATCTGCAGTCAGACCAGGACAACCTGGTACAACAGCAACCACAGGCCTCCAGCAGCAGACCCCAACCCAAGGTCAAGGCATGGGCATGGGCATGGGAATGGGTCAGGCCCAGGCAAAGCCGGGACAAATGGGACCAGCTGGCGGGCCCATGGGGCAGGCTAGGCCAACCGGTGCAGCAGGAGCCACACCGTCAACTATGGTGAGTAGTACAAAGAAAAAGTAGTCAAATGCACAATTCTCACTTTTGAACATAGTTAGCTTTTTCCCGTCATTTATTGTTTTCCAGGGGAGTTACAACAAACAGAATGTTGTGTCTAATCACCTTTGATGAGTTTTTGTTAAAGCGTTGGCCTGTTAAAAAATGTTTAAACAACTTCATCTTCTTTTTTGTTACTATGAAGGCTGTAAGAATAGAATAAAAAAGTTTATTTATAAATGACACTGGATGGTAAAAGCGACCTCGGAGTATAGGGTAAGCAGTTGCTGTAAAGGTTGAAAGTAATGTAGGTAAAAAAGCAAACTTGGGTTTACTCAGTCCAACCTTCCTGTTATCAGCTGAAAGTATGCTTCTCTCTCACGGGTCGGATGAACTTCTCAAATAACTCAACATGCAAAAAATTGTTTCTTTTTAGAATACCTTTTTCCAGCTCTGTGCTTTCCTAGTCTCATTCAAAGCACTGCGCTGATAGAGAAAATCGTTGTGTCTTAGTAAGTCAAAGCTTTGAAGCGTCGAAGTAGGTTATTGTCAAACAATCTTTTGAAATCAATAATGCAATTTTTATTTGAAAATAAAAGAAAACTTTTCTTATATGAAGTAGGTTTTTTTGCAAGCTTAAATTACTTGTATTTGTTATTTAATAAGGTATATACATTTTTTCTTGCCATCTGATATAGAAAACTATTTATCTTCAGTCATTCACTCCTAAATTTTAGTCTGCTAATGTTTTTCCCCTTTTTCTGTCCTTCTGTTTGTCACTATGTTGCCTTCGAAAAGCGTTTTTGCAGACCACACCCTGTCCTCTTTCAGAGTTTATTGAAATTCTGATGTGCGTCTGCTGGCAGGCCTTATCTAACACCTTCATTAACACAGAGGAAGCTGATAACCAATGGGGCTGATTCACTGTCTGCTAGACGCCCAAGAAACTGGCGCTTAAAGATTTGCTAAAATCTATTCCTGTCTTTAATCCATCAACCCTTTTAAAACAATTTCTCAGGAGAAGCGTGAGGTTGTGATGATAGTCATTGATTTTAGCTTCAGTAGGTGATCATATGAATGTGTTCTGTTCACAGAAGGCCATGTTAGTTCTTACCAATCCAAAAATAGTCATGATGTGGTTCCACCACTAAATCTTGTATTTTTCATTTCATTTTATGCTTGAATTTTAGATGAAAATGGCCCAAAAGTTTAGACAGAAAACTCATCCTTCCATTTTCCATCATGCTTATCTTAAGCGGGGTAGTGAGGGGTGCTGGTGTCTATCTCCAGCGGTCCACGGGCGAGAGGCAGGGTACACCCTGGACAGGTTGCCAGTCCATCGCAGGGCAACACAGAAACAAACAGGACAAACAATCATTCATGCACACACTCACACCTAAGGAGTATTTAGAGAAGCCAATTAAACTTACAGTCATGTTGCTTTTGGACTGTGGGAGGAAGGCGGAGTACCCAGAGAGATAGACAGGAAACCAAAATCCTAAAATAGGATTTTTTATTTAGATTTAAGAATATGTAAAATTGTATTTCTCTTTTGGGTCTGTAAAGTATTTTTAAATGAATTGCATTTATTGATAATTCGGTAAAGTAGCTGTATTAAATTAAAACTCTTTATGCTGCAAATTGCCTTATAGGGCTTCACAAATGAGGTGCCACTGCCTGCAACACCTCAAGATTAATGGCAAATTTGGCAATTATTTTTTTTTACATTCTTTTCAGCCATTTTCCCAGATTATCCACATTTTTAAGTGTGTGTTTTTAAGTGTGTTTCTTCAGTTACATTATTGTGGTTCACAAAAGCAAACATGCTGCAAAAAACCAAAACACCCCACAGACACAAGTAATACAAACTCTTAAAACACATAAGAACCAAAACCAAGTGCAACAAAAATATTATAGAAATACAGAAAATAGGAGCAAAAGGAAAGTGCTAGAAAAAAATCTAAATCTAAGTAAGTCATTTTGTCTTAAATTGAGTGCATTTGTTCATGAATTGAGAAGGTAAGTGAGATACTTTGCCAATGGAACAAGAAAATTTGGATTTAAAATATAAAACAATTGTATTGTCTTATTTTAGGTCTATATTATCTAATTATCTTATTTTAGGAAAAGAAATACTCATTCCATTTACAGATAATCTTATCTACATATTCAAAGGTAAATACACTTAATTTAAGAGATATTGACTTATTTCAAGATTGTTTTTGCAGTGAAGCTCACCATTAAAAGAACAAGCGTACCATTCGATTAGTTCAAAATGGTAAGATACGATGTGATACTTGAGCCAAAGCGGACATGCGTGTAAGTGGTGTCCGGATAGGGTTGGCATTGAGGAAGAAGCTAAAAGAGGAAGCCAATACGATATTCCTTTGCACAGCATAGGAGCTATAAGGTTTCCCATGGTTCTTTGTGTGACAGTATGCATAGGAACGTACTGTATAGGGTAAAGTATTACAACCACTTATTTAAAAAAAGATTAAACTTTTCTGTCTTTCATCAAACTATTTTTTAAAGATCGCATTAATGGACTGATGGTCTTAGATAAAGTTTACAGCTTATTTTTTTTCTCATTTATATTATTATATTCAGCATCTTTTGCTTTTCTCGCATTTTCTGGGATTGCAGCATTTTTCCTTGCAGGGTTTTTCTTTTGCATTCTTTTTTGCCTTGATGTGTTTGCATCAGTCATTATGTATGTCCATTAGCTGCACATTTGTATATCAGCCGCCATAGTATGTCTCCTGCATCATTACACATATACGATGGAGGATGGAAAAAAACATCATTGACAGTCATGCTGTATAGATAGATTTTTATGTGATGTAAAATAAGGTCAGTACTGACTCAGGCCCACATCATTTTATGGGATCAAAAATTAGCACTACAGTTTTAAAATAATTTGATATTTAATATGTCTAAACAAAATGTATAAAGTTGAGGACAACTTTCCTGTGCACTTGAAAGGCACCATTAAATAAAATTCAACTTATGATCTCTTATTGTTGCATAATTTGGATTGTAAAGTGTGAGCAAACGGTTGTGCAACATTTTGACCATTTTGATTCTGTTTTTATTAAGCTGCCAGCTGCCATGACATTTGTAGAAAAGCAGAAGAGAAGATAGAAAGTAGATTTTTTTTTAACTAATTTGGCCCAAATGCTGTATTTTGCTGTAAAAAACCTCTCCGGTTAAAGATGGAGGTTATAACTCTTACTGTCTGTTTATTATTTTTCCAGCTGTAATTTGATTTCTTTCAAAAAATAAAGTTGTCCTTTTCTATATTTGATATCTAGATAACATTTTTTTAGGCGCTATGGTAAATTCTGTACAATAATTATTCAAATTAGTCTTAGAATCTGGGAGATCTGATATTTCACAGCCGAAATGTTAGAGTGACACTAAACAGCCATGAGACTCCTCATCCATGCAAGTCAGTTTTCAGTGCGCTTTGACAGCTCGATAAAAGAATGTCTTTCTCTCCTCTCTGCTGTGTCCGATTCCGTTTTTTTTATTATTATTATTTCTTTCTGTCTTGTGTTGTCATTGTCTAATTACTGTCTTGCTGTCTTATTCAGGTTTTTGTGATAGCAGATGAATACTGGATCCCTATGATTTCCATCTGTCACCCACATCCAGATTACATAACACTCCTTCTCTCCTATAGTCCTCCATATAAGAGGTATTTGTGGTTAAATGGAGCTAAATGCAGCTAAATTTGTCTTTCCTTCCATCTACAGATGAAGATCGACACACCTCCAGCGACAGCGATTGGGGCGAAAGCGGCGCCTGTCATGGCCTCAAAAGCCGGCCAGCCCCCACTTACAGGCATAGGTGATTATTAATCACAACACAGACCGACACACATTCCCACGATACAGCTTATGTTATCCATTATGTGGTAGATTGGTAGATGCTTTGCTTAGTAAATTTGCATAAATTATTATTTGGTAGCAAACACCCTTATGTATCACATAAATAACAGTAACAAATTAACAAATTCAATTCAATTCAGATGTTATTTTATGTCAACTGAATGGTTATTAGACTCAAGAGTTAGGCTAATCTCACAATGGGGATTATATTAAACTAAAACTTGAACATCATTTAAAAGGCACCATTAAATGTTTGATTTTTTTTTAATCAGTAAATAAAAAAATGTATTTCTTACCTATTAAAGTCAACTTAACACCTTTAAAAGTTATCAAGTATTGAAATGTTTTGAGCCCCAAATAAATCATGATATATAGATGTGGGAATATTCCCCAGCAATCCCAAGTAAAGATACTGTATCTGTAAAATCTGTATTTTTCTGACACCTTTAAACTACAGCTTTGACTTGCTTTTTTATGAACAGCGCACACAAGCACAGGCAAGCAAGATCCTCTTAAGATGATTAATTAAAACACTTTTATCAATAATTAATAATGCACAATAAACTAATCCTTTAAAATTCTGCAATACTTTCTGAAACATATAAACATTTGTACATAGAGGAGAATGTACAAAGGGTACATTGGAGAATTACAATGATCTCCTGTTTGATAAAAAAAAAAATAGGACACTATGATAAATCATTTTCCCCTGAAGTGTAAACAAACAGCCCTGTTATTCTCTAATCTGTTTCAACCATTTTCATTTTATTTTCTGGTCCAACGATGTGCCATATTCAGTAAATAATACACAGCCTCCACTTTCACCACCACTGAACCCTTCCTACTCGGGTCGTCCTCTGTCCCTTGTCTCTACCTTTATTATTTCTGCCCCTCATCCTCTGTCTTTCTGTTCAGGCTCTAAAGCGGCTCCTAGACCCGGGGGTATCGGCAGTGCAGCAGCAGGTCAGCCTGGCATGGAGGGGGAAGGCATGTTTTCCAAGATCCTGCCTGGAAGCGCTGCTGAGCAGGCCGGCAAACTGGGAGAAGGTATGACAAACAAACCGGGGGTTTTTTATGGTGTTTTTTCTTATTTATCCTAATGGTTATGCTCTAAGACATGTTAAATTAAGTGGAGGAAATTTGCCTTAGAAAATATATATTTTTTACAGAGAAACTAGTTAAACAACAGTAACAAAACAAGAACAGTCTGCTTTTCAAACTGCGTATCTGAAAAGATTACAATTTGCAAAAGGCTCAAGACTAAAAGAACCAAAACTATATGTGTGATGTGGTTCTAAGTATAAAAAAATGAAGTGTGTTTAATTACTCTTCAATTCCATATAAGAGGAAAATGCATCACTTCTATAGGCTATATATATAGCCTATATATATGTATATTGTATTGTATATTTATGCTAATAAAGGGTGTAAAATGAAGAGCCTGCTGCTGTGTCAAAACACAGAGGACTACGTTTTCCATGATATCACATTTAAAAAAAATATTTTTAATAATGATCATTTCACCATTTGGGGAAGAAAGTATACTCCTGTAGCATCATCAGCTACCAAGTGGTCAGCGGTGTCATTAAAAACCAGTGATACAGCATTAAAAGAGGAACAGAGAGAGAAGTTCAATCTAAAAAAGTCACACGGAAAGAAAAACACAATTAGAATCATTTAAACGACACAATTATTTTAAGACTTTGGCGCTCAGACCTCTGCAGGAAACATTAGCGCTGGATTTTACTTTATATGCATATGCAGGTGTATGAGACCAGGGATGTTTTCCCCCCCAGGCCTGAAACTAGTAGTGGAGTGCAGATAAATGAAGTTGGTCAGTCTGTAGACTGCTGGTGAGACAATGTGCTTTAGATGTATGGAGAGATCCAGTAGACTTCATGAGCTGATACCGGTGGTTCACTCAGGGACCTGGGAAGATTGAAGTCCAGCTTGGATAACACAGCATGAACCTGTCTATGATGAGCAAGCATGAAGCGACAGTGGAGAGGAAAAACTCCCTCTTTGGAAGACGCCTCTGACAGAACCAGGCTCAACATGGTGGTCTGCTGCCGGACCGGTTTAGATGAGAATGCAGTAAGAGTCCGGGAGGAATGACACTGATAGGGGAGAGGTTGAAGAAGCACTGTGGGAAAGCCAGATGGAGCTTAGCTACGATGGAGGTGGGTTAAATTAGGGTCATCTGAGTCAATACCACACATAGCGCAACCACTGCTTGCATTTGGCTGGGTAGCAAACTTAAAGACCTTTAAAGATGAACGCTGATTAGACGTCTTAGAGGTGCTGTTCAAAGCTGATTGGTTTGCGTCAGAGACAGATGAGCCTCTGATGATGAGGGCAAGTAATTCAGTTTCTTCAGTTAAACTTCCGCATAGGCTTCGTTTAAACTCACATACATAAAGGGGATCATCTCCAGACTTCACACAGTAATGTCAAAGAGTTTAATAGCTGCTCCTTAACTGCTTAAAACTCATGTATTTAATGTTATTCTGCTTGCTTTTCCTGCAGCCATCTCTGGGTTTGGGAAGAAATTCACCTCCTTATTTTGAGGTGACACAAATAAGGTATGTACTTTTTTGTTTTATATTTTTATTCTATCATAAATATCGAATAGAAGGACTTCTACATTTCTTGTTAACTAAAAATTAGCCTCAATGGAATTAGATGGTGTTATTGATGATGTCACAAAAAGACTAAATGATAGCTGATGTAAAAGATGTAAACCTTAAGCAAGGGGAGATTATATAAGAGCATGTTTGAAAAGATCAGAACAGCTTCCTATCTGAGTAAAACCAGAATCTAAAGTGGACTCACACAAAGCAGGCCTCCATCTCTAGAAAACCTAGAAATAGAACCTTAGGGCACAACATGAGCCAAGGAAGAGGAGGAAGAATTAAACTGGAATTCAAATTCTCTACATCAGCAGTGGGGTTTTTTTCGACTGCCCTTCTTGTGCGGGGTGAGAGTTTTAGCACTAATAGTGATAACTTGTGTGTAATATGACACTCCGCCCCTACCAACCAGACTGTGCTAACACAGCGTGTTGATGATGATTTGGAAAATGACTTCTGAGATTGTAAGAGAATTCAATCAGCGGAGCTCAAACACAGAAAGATGTCTATCAATATGCATCATGTTATTAGTCTGTTTATGCTTTTTATATTAATGTAATATAAAACAATCTGTTTTAACATGATCATATTTTTACAGGACTCTAAAATATGTCAAAATGAAGTCATGAGGCCCCGTACAAGAAAAACCTCTGAAGTTCCCCCTGCTTTTGTTTTCTGAAAAAAAAGAGAAAAGAAGGAGAGAGAGGATGATTGCTGAAAGGAGGCTGAGCATACTGGTGAGTATAGGAGGTCTACGGTTCAGCTTTTTTGAATCAACGTGCTTGCCTTCTTCATTATTTGGTTAGGAAAAAATGTTGTTTTTTTAGATTTAATGCAGCAGATTTAATACCCTCTTTCAACAGGTGTGCATGTATTTTAGCAAAAGTGACTTGATCAGCTTTTAAAAGCAATTAAATCTAATCTCAAAACTGCAAACAGACCAGACATAATTGTTACAGAAGTTAGAATGTTGTTTTTAAAACTTCTGCACACAATGAAAGGAGAAGCAAACATGGAAAACTCTGAAATAACTGATCATTTGCAGATAAAAGCCCTTCTTTAGAAGCACAGTTATTATTTGTGTGTCTAGTGTATTAATATTCTATGACCTTAGAGAAATAGCCGATTTATTAATTGGTCAAAAGCCTGTTTGCAAACATTCATTCTACAAGGAGATGGTTATTTACATGTGGAAAACATTGAACCCAGTGATGTCCTGGTTAAATTAACTCAAAGATTCAACCAGAAATAAAAATAACAAAAAACAAAGAGCTACATCTTAAACTCCTGAGGTCTCAGTTTGCATGATTAACTGAGCTTAAAGCACAGTATAGCACTAGTATGTTCTTTTTTTTTTATCAACATTTATTTTCACTCATAACAATGTATTTTGTTGTTTTCAGCCTGTTGAAACACAAATAAAATAATTTCTCTAATGAAATCTGTAAGAGGCAGACACTTTAAAACTGCTGTATTCCTACAACTTTTTTACATTTATCAGTTCAATAAAAGATTTTGCAGTCTAATTCATTAAGATAAGAATTTTAATCAATCAACACCAATATTTAAATAAAAAAAATATATATGTTTTGCAGCAGGTCATGTTTTTTCAGCGTAAGCAACAAGATAACTTCCATTGAAAGGAAACATTTCACCTACCAACACCAGTTCAGATGCTGCATTTGTTTTCACCATCACATCAAGCCGCCCACATAATCCTGTTTGTGTTGTGATGATCATCTGTGATTAGAGTTGATATCTTTTCCATCTGATCTATAAGCTGGAGCAGTTTGACCCATCAGACATGCAGTAGATTAAAACCACATTATGAGAGCAATGACAGCTGATAACGACCATTTATCTGTCTAATAAGGATTAAAGTTGCTCTATCATGTAGTTGAGCTGCAGAAAAAGATTTGACTAAAATAAAACCTCTATGGGTGCCATTAATAACGTTTAAGTATTCAAGCATCTTTGGAGAAAAGCTATATAAATACAGCAAACATTATGATACTTTTGGAGATTTCATCTTAAAAGATGAATATATTTTAGAGAAAAATCTGTTAGTTCATATTTAATACACTAAAAACATGGTTATGGAAAATGCTTGAAGCTTTAAAAAGAATTTTTTTTTTGGCATTCTCAGAAATTAAATTGAAACTATACATTGTTAATCATAGGAGATTCTGAAATTTGGTTGATTTACATGATCAGGTACCTATTCAGGTTCAAAGCAAGAAAGAAAACATACTGACTCAAATAGCATTTCTAGCTTTGAAACGGTTTATAGTAATGTGGAGGGGAAAAAAATAATGATTCTAGAGCCGTTTCAGCAAAACAACCAAAGTTAAAATATTGGAAAGTTTTTTTATTCATTAGCAGACTGAAAAGTGCCTAAAATAATAAGCATGTACATTGAGGTTTGGTGTTATTAGCTGCTGCTGAAGGCAGATTAGACACAAATCAATCTAGATTTGGGGTTAAAAATGCATTTCTGAGAACAATTCATTTCATTCTATTATTCTTTTAACTTTAAGCAATGTTATATTAACTTCTCCACCAGTACCTGAGAACAAATCCTGCAGGACCTTTAATTTTACCATAAGCCTTTTGATGGCATCTTCCTCCTTCTTGAGTTTCTTATTCGTTCATTTAAACGGCAACTAATGACAGAGAATTCATTTCAATCCTTACCTTGAATGAATGAGATCCCTCCAATGCTTTGGGAGCTGCCATGACCAGGTCTTTGCCCATCAGATGAAAAATTGTAAGCCTGTCTAACGACCTGAAGAGTTTTTTACGGTAATGTCACAATAATGGTTAAAAAGTTTCTGAAAGGATTTATCAGTTTTTTTACAACACAGAACCCCCAGGATTATGCAAACTTCATAAATCCACTGGCCTATGATATATTCATGCATTATTCTAAATACTGAGAAACTTCCATAGCTGTTTGGTAAATTCCTTTTATAAAGATACTATTTTCCAAAAGCCAAGTTAAACTTGAAGTTACCTTTGTGAGACATTAATCCTGCCCTGTGATTTAATCCCCAGCTGTAAGCTTATAGACACCAGGGGGAAAGACTTTAACCAAAATACTTCTGTCTCTTTTTGCAGCCAAAACAGACTGGAATCCTCTGGATGCTTCATGTCTTAGATCTGAGCACACAAAGGCAGAGAGAAGACTCTGATCTCTCTGACAGGCCAGACAGTAAGTTACTATTACCTTCACACACAAAAAAAATCTCTTGAAAGATTTTTTATTGCTGTAGAAATCCAAACTTTATGACCTTGATTTCATTTTGCAATTTAATTTTAAAGGTTAGCCTGCATGATAACCAACTAGGTTATCTGGCTCCTTATTTGGTTGTATATGGTTTTTATATCGCTCTATTAGGCTTTTTAAATTACATGTTAATCTGAGCTAATCAGACTTTAGTGGAAATGTTTTATGTAACTCATTTCAGAAAGTTGTTTTTTTTATAGTATTTTATTTTGAGAAACATATTTCCCTTCATTGTTTCTTATGTTTTAATTATTACTGACTACATATAATGAAATTTCAAAATGGGTTTCTCAGAAATTTACAGAATATTGAAAAAGATCAATATCTCATGATGTAAAACCCTAAATACCCAACAGTAATTCCCACAAAGAAAATGGTCCATCAGTCCCAGCAATAAACTAAACATTAATGAAGGAGACCTTTAACTCATAGATGTACAAAAGTCACAATACTTTAGCTTTTCAAAGATGTATTTGTATAGTAAAATACATTAAAGGTCTTACTATATAGAAACCTACGTTATATCCCAATCACAATTAAAGAGGAAGATTCCTGTCTAATCCTCATTTTTAGAATCATTAAGCATCGACTCTGAAAGGAATCATATCAGTTTGGTTTGAAAAGAAAGCAAAGGAAAGTAGGTATCATTATAATTTAATTTCACTTAATTGTCTTCATTAATGATTGAAGAAACATGCAAATATTTGTTAAATACTAGTGAAAGGGACATGAGCGATAATATTAGGGAATAGTACATTTAAAACATCAATATTGATCCATTAGAAAATAAATCTTTTTTTTATCCAAAATGTAATGGTCTGTGTGATCAAATAAATAACATTCTAGAGCCAAATATTACCTCTAATTCTAATTTAGGATGGAGATAATCCAGAAGGATTTAGGAGAGTCTGTCTGTCAGGCTAACTTAAAGTTATGGAAAGTTAAAAAGTTATGGATGGATTTTAATTATATTGTTATCAGAGGTTTCCCGCATGTCAAGGAATAATTTATTGTATTTTGGTGATGATGCATATCATAATCTGGATACAGGAAATTTAAAATATTTTCTAACATTGTGAGATAGGGATACCAAGCAGTTCCCCACTAAACCAGAGGGTGGCAGCAGTGACTATTCACAGCCTCAGCATTGGACTCAAAAAGTCTAGAGGTATTTTACTGAAGTCACCAGAGGTGCACCTCACGCCACTGAATAATTCATTCAAATTTGGTAATATTCCAGATCACGTGTGAGTTTTAGCTATAGGTGGAAAGTCATAATTTGGGGAAAAAATTTCCCTTGGTGGAGGTCAATTTGTACATATCAGGGAAAGCTAATTCTGAAACACAAGGTTGATTTTCTGGAAAATGTCAGAAGAAGGATACAGCATTGATCATTTTAGCTTGATGAAAATACACTTATATTGTGTTTTATGATGAGTGATTCAACAGTTTAAAAATGTGGATATGGTTCATTAAAGTTTACCTGCTGCAGGGAGAGGCCTTATGTGCCATCATGCTCTTCAAGACTCTGAAGCCTCTTGGCGCTTCGATGTTTGTACCTGCACCTGAAAAAAACTAAAACCTGGATTTTTTTTTGAGGGGCTCACCTTCTTTAGAGTCAGCTGTAGAGAACAGTCTCAGGATCCAACAGTAGATATAGTTCAGACCAGATGTTTACATCCTTTATATTAGAAAAACAAAATTTCAGCACTTTCTAAATAGATTTAATATTTCCAGTTGTAGCTCATGGAGGATAACTTTGAATATCTATATCTGCAAAATTTACAAAATTAATGAATATTTTATTTTCAGAAATGAAACTATGAATTGAAATTCAGATTTTTATATACACAAAGAGTGTTATAACTTTGAACATTATGGAAAGGCCAGCTGATAATGTGATGCCTTTTTGCATTCTGACAGTTGATGCAAGGCCAAATCTCAGACTGCTTTCTGTTGTGACACCAAGAACAAAATCGAATTAAGTCAGAAAAGATATCAGCCATCAACATGTGAATGTCCAACCATCATAAGGAAACTTGGAGAAGAAGTCAGATCGTCCAAAACAATTAGAAAACAGCAAATTGCACTTTGCAAAAGCATTCCTGGGGTCAGAAGGTGGGGAAGGTGCAAAACAGAAGGTATCATGAGGAATTAAGGCTACATAGAAACACTAAGATTCGGTCAGGGAGGTCAAACTTGGAAACAAAAGGGTTTTTGTAAATGGAAAATAAAGTGACAATCAGAAAGATCTCAGTGCTAAAGAAAGGAGGAGGAACAAGGACCAAAACTCCATTACACTGTTTTTTTTTTTTAGAAGCAGCTGGAATGAAACCCAACAGGTCAGACCCAAGTCACTCAGGTTAGGGTTCAATCCTGCCAAATACAAAGAAAATTTAGATAACCTGAGGAGCTGAATAACAACATCCTCTGTTTCTCTTCTGGCAAGTAGAAATAAGTTTAGAAATTTTAACTGAGCTAAGATTTATTTTATGTCAAAATGCGAAGGAAAAAAAACAGTGTTATTTTGTCTCTTAATTCAGTGAAAGTAAATATCTGGTTTATGTACCTGAGACCAGATGCATACGTGCGTACGGATACAGTAGGCAGAAAGATGGATCATGCAAAAAAGCTATTTTTGACAGTTTTGTTTTACATCTTAGGCGTGCTGATCCTGACGGCTCTGCGGGCTCCTGTAATGAGACATGACAGGAAGCTGTATGACGCGGCTGTAATAAAGCGAAGCAGAAATTACTGCGTTCCTCTGCCTTGATAACAGTGGCTTCTGAAGCCTTTGATGCAGCACTGGATGAAGGGCAGGCCTTGATGTTGCCGGTTTATTTCACAGCGTGAACACAGTGTTGCGTGGAGCGAGTTTCTCTTCCGTTCAGCCATGCAGCGGCTATCTGCCTCATGTGGCTCCAGCTGCTGCTGCACTGCCAGTCCTCCCACGTTTCTCCAGCTTTCAGATACGTTTCTCCTCTTATCCTCACCTCCCATATAAATTCCCCTTATATTTCCTGTCTTATAATCTCACGATTCCCATTAAATACTGTAAATCTTTTCCTTTTTTTTTTTGACTTCCCAAAAATAATGTCCCCATTTCATGTACCTTTTTGTTTTTACTTTACATCAAAATTTTATTTTTTTGTTTACATTATACAGATATCATGTCTGTACATTAAATCTCCTCTTTTTTTTCTGGAGGATTTTTCCTTAGAGATACTGGCTGTGGGTGTTTGTTCCCATTCAGTCAAAAAAGCATTATGTAGGCCTGCTTCTGATGGGCTGACTCACTGTTCCACTTCAGCCCCAAAGCTGTTTGAAGACGTTCAGATCACAGCTCTGCAGATACATTTTCCAACAGTGAAAAGGAAATCTTTCCCTATTTTCCTTTTTTTTCCTGGGCTTGATCCTGCTCACATGTTTGAATGTGTGAACCCTATGCATCCAACTCTCTGCCTAGTGAGCCAGTTTGTTTGTTCGTTTGAATTCATACATGCTTATGTGCATCACTGTGCATGTTCCCCTGCCTGCTGTTTACAAGCCCTCTGGGGTCCTGTGTTCAGTGGAACAGAGTAAGTTTGGTGATAGAACGCATGTTTGGAGATGTTAAAGCTGAGTCACACAGAAAGTGAACTGGAAGGCAGTGATTCAATAAAAAGGAGGCTTTAGTAAATGTTGTATAGAGGAATCAGGATTTATGATATTTTCAGTTTGTGCAAAATTATTCATATTCAGATGTTTTAGATTTTGTTACAGAAAACTTCTATGTATTTCTTCTAGGTTTAATGTAATAAACTGTTACAATGTAACGAACGTAATGAGTGATAACTAAAACTGGTGCATGTTTTTTTTTTATTTCTTTACAAGTATAACAGTGAAACGTGGTGTAAAACCACATTATATTACGTTTTGGTAGAGGTGGTTCACTATTTAAGGAGCAAAGAGTTGCGTCTTCAAAAAGACAGTTAACCCCATGTAATAGCGCAATCTTTCCAATAAAGATGCGTTTGGCTCTTGGTTCAGAAGCATCCAAGTTAGACTCACTTCAGATCTGTCAGATGTTGTTTAATGTGATCATGCAATCAGCAAACTTTCTTTCCTCTTGATCAAGACGCTTTATTTTCCAAAATCAAAACAAACTTAGATTTACTTACCGCAATATGACATGACACACAGATCATATCGGCTCATTTCGTTCCCTTTTTGCCACTCAAAGAAAACAACTATAATAATAATCAAAAGCAGTCAAAAACTGTATGGCTGCGCTGACTGAATCCAAAAGCTCACCCGGCCCCAATAGCCAACTCCAATATAATCCAGGTGCTGCAGTCACCTGTCCATAATGAAGGGGCAGAGGCGAGAGACAGCGTAAATTATGAATGGCAGCAAAACACAACTAAACAAATTCATAATTTCATA
>NW_015151378.1:146672-192899 GCF_000732505.1 Cyprinodon variegatus | reverse complement strand
GCATTTAACCCATCCCTTTGGGGGGCAGTGGTCTGCCATTGTGCAGCTCCAGGGGAGCAGTGTGGGGTTAAGGGCCTTGCTCAGGGACCCAGATTGTCAGTCTTTTGTATTAGGGATTGAACTCATAACCTCTGGAATCCAAGCACAATGTCCTAACCACTAGGCCACCACTCTCCAAACTTTTAGACAACAAACATTTCAAATTTAAAAATCAAAGAACTTTTCTAATAAGTAAATATAACTTATTTTTTTTTGCTGAAAAAGTAAACAGACACTAAATGATTTAAAAGAGAAATAAAAGTTCTAACAAAACTGTGTGATGTTGCCTGTGCCCCTTCAGCAATCCTGTTACTCTGGCATTGCATCATTCTTCTGTAGCAGGTTTTAACTGAGCTTAGAAAGACGGGATTACTATTTTTTGTTTAACTAAGTCCCAGATCAGGTGGCTGCTGGCCTTTGTTTCTCAGCTGGATTATACAAAAGGTTATGCATAATTCTGAGTGCAAACAAATGACAGACCAGAACCTGATCAAAGGCCTGCTTCCCTTTTCCTTGATTATGCCTCTGAAGGCTCCTATAAGCCTGAATATTTGAATTCTGAAGGTTAATTCTACTATTAGGATGCTTATAAAAAGGTGTGGTTAGCATCTTACTGTAAATCTACCATTGCATATTTGTATTGCAAATTAAAATATTGAAGGCTTTCAGTGAAACTTGGAGTGCCAGGATATACAAGAGATGTTTTTCTGGTGTTATTCAAAAATGGCACCACAAACATGCGTCCTTCACTTTATGTCCCATAGGTGCTGCGTCAGCGGGCTGCCAGGCTGAGTTAGGAGTTTCTCTGTCCTCGTTTCTCTGCTTACCACAGCTGCTTTTTGCATGTTTTAACATGGAATATATGTTTTTAAAGCGCTGCTCATCTGTGAAGCTATTCATTCCACTTTGCTGCCGCATTTACCAGTGCAATTACCTTTTTTGTGTTCTAAAAACACATGAGAAAGAGTGGAAGGACATATCTAGTAATCAGCGGAAGGACATGATGAAACAGGAATGATTAAATGAGCTTGTGTAATTATGTGCTTTTAGCTGTTTAAGCGCATAACAGGGGCAAAACAAATCATGGGAGTAGCATCCATTAAAGACGACAGAATAAAATCTGTGACTTAGCTTCCTTTGATTGACATCGTGCAGAAAAATGAATCAAAAAGGAGGAAAAAAAAGGAAAATGTGTTTAAACCTGAAGACTTCTAGACCCTGAAACGCTTAGATATGATCAGAAATATGAGAAACATCTACAAAACATGATGCTGCAAGTAGATCAAACCAAACTTAGCTATTTAGCAGCTGTGTCAAATGAAATGTTCAGCAGCTGTAAGAGACTCCCAATCAGCAAAACCCTTAAAGCACCAAAATGCAACAGATAGATTATATGCAAACTGTCTTCATCTGTCAGCTTTATTTATTTTTAAGATGTTATTTCTATATATATTATCCTTTCACTTACAAAATGTCAATTATAGAATCTCCATTTATTACTACTTACAGCCTTATACATGTTTATATTTAATCTAGGATGCTGTTTTGAACTAGCACTCCACCTAGTGGACATATATGTGTAATACAGCTGTAGTTTGTGTCAAGAGCATGAAAAGGTGTTTTATTTTAGTCTGATAAATGAGGAGAAAATAACAAATCTAACATTGGAAACTTTACCAAATTAAAACTTTCCAAAACTGATTTGCTTAAAAAAGCAAATAGGTTGATCGAAAAAGATTGACATTATTGCCATCAGGATGTCTGTTGGTTCATATGTTACAACCGTTCCTCAGTTTATCAATTTAATCCTTTGTGTCCCTTTTATGTGAAGAGTACAAGTACTAAATACTTGAAAGTTTGTGCACAAAAAGATGTTTAAAACTGGATGAAAATATTTGAACGTCGGAGTGTTTGAGGAAAATGAGAACTGACTGCTTTTCCATTTTTTTTTCCTTTTGTTAAGTTTGATCAGTTTTTCCCTGTATAAGATGATTTTAGTTGCTTTTTGAGAAATAAATGAAAACTTTTTCTCCTCTTCTCATGGAAGTAGAGGCGACATCATGTCATAGGTTTAAGTCAAAGCAGTAGCTGGATTTTACCTTGTTTAAACATTAAATCTAAAGTTTCCGTCTGTTTTTAGCAGTAGGAATCCCATATAATGGATTCCTACTGCTACCAATTAGGTGCTGGTCACTTCAGGCATCCAACATTACAAACTTTTGTCATGCTGTTGTTTCATTACCGCCGCTGAGGAGCTTATGTTCTTAGGGAAGTTAGTGTCTGTCTGTCTGTCTGTCACTGTACAGGATAACCTGTAGAGGTGCGCATCATTCCAAGAAGCAATTACATTTAGGTAATGATCAAGATTATAATCCTGGAATTTTTTAAAGGACTCTTTCACATTGTGAGATAGTGATTTAAGGTGGAAACCACCAGTCCCCCCCTAAACTAGTGGGTAGCAGCAGTGACTATTTACAGCTTCAGCATTGGACTCAAAAAGTCCTAATCCAGGTGTGCAGGTTTTAGTGTAGGTCACAACATGAGGCAACACTTGCTGCTTTGCTGCTTGGCGGAGGTCTGCATTCTCTGGGTGCTTTTATAGTGTGATCATGTTTGTTCCTGCCAGAGGGGCGTGTCATACATGCTTTCACAACATCAGTTTAGAGTACTTTCTAAATTTAGAGGTCTGCTGTATGGAAATGTGTTTTACTCACAGAAGGCTTTAAGATACCTAGTCTTCAAGGTGTTCATAGCTGTACGAAGGATCTTCTGTTGAGGTCTGTCTTGCACAGGATCTGATTGAAGACCAATTCATATTTCAGTTCCTCTTAAAATCTCTGTCTGCTTGTATGGTTAGAAAGCCAGGCAGAGGACACTGAAGTCTGAGATACCATCCTGCAGTCATGTTTCAGTAAAACGCATAATGCTGCATTACTCATATTGTGGCTTGGTCCTCGCTAGGGCTTGGAGTTCCTCTAACTTGCTTCCTAAAGATCTCACATTGCCCGTGATAATTGATGGAAGAAATTGCCTAAATTTCATGCTCCTCTCTCAGCTCTTTGTTCCTGCTCTGCATCCCCAGCCCCTCCTTTTCATATCAGCTGGTTCTTGCAGAAGTAGTTGCTGTATTACTTCAGCTTTAGATATGTTAATTAGCGAGTTAATTACAAGAAACTAAAGTTCTCATAAAAAAGAATATCAGTCAAAGTTGCAGAGTTACTCCAACATTCAACCAATTCTAGGATGTAATTTAGGTACAAAGCTAGTTAAGGAATTTGCTAAAGGGAGAGAAGCCTGGAAGAGACTAGCATCACAAACATACCAATTTATTTAGACTAAAAATCTAGATCCTATATATATAACATTATGACAGAAGTTTAAAATAGGTCAAACCCAATACCTAGCTACTATTAAGCGCTAAGCTTACATTAAGCCTGCCTGTTATCTGCTTAAAGTGTTGCTCTCTCTCTTGCTTTCAGGCAGCCTGAATAAACCACACAGTTTAATTTAAACACTTTGATTATGCTTAAAACATCTATATCCTGCCTGTTACCTACATTTTCATTCAGTAATCATTTTCAAGCAGGAAAAAAGTTTAATTATTTGATAACACTTTTATAGTGTCATTTCCAGAATGAATAAATATTAGATTTTCAAAGCTTAACTTACAAATCCCCATCTGAACCCATTTGGACGTCCTTATCTGATTCTAGAAAGAAACCAAGTGCATCTCTAATCGAGACCCAATTTATAATCACTCTGTTTGTTATCTGGTTTGTGTTAAGATAATCTGTAAATATTATAAACGGATGAGTATTTATAGAAAACCTACAGCGTTGAGTTCAAGATTTTATACAAGAGCCCTTCAAATCCTTGTTTTTGTTTACAAAAACAAACAAAACAAAAACACAAACTAAAACAAGGGTTTAATTCGCTACTGTATAAAACCTCAAACTCAATGCTATTCCTGACAGTTTGAATTGAAAAAGCTTCCTGGATGGGAAATGTCTGCAAACTTGGAAACAAAGTCCATGGAATTGTTGTTTTTTTTACTTTTTTTGGAAAGACTATGACCTGGATGAATGAGAATCCTCACCAGCATAACACCTACGGAAATGTTTTAATCATCAAAATGTTTTCATCAGTTACATTTTTTTTACAGTTTCTATAATAAATGACCTTTTTTCCCTTTTAGATCATTCCAAGCCAACATCCAGCTTGAGAAGGATCCACATTATCACACAGCTTCTTGGAGAAGATCTGCAGCAGCAACAAACATCTCAACCTCTACATGAAAACTAAATGCCTGGGGGTTGAATGGAGAAAGAGATGATTGGTCCACGCCAGCTGTGGAAGCTCTATGCACGTAAAGAAATACCAAGCAGATGAACCAGGCGTGGAGACATCTGAAGACTGCTTCATCTTTCCATGAGGGCTGCTTTCATTCCAGCATCCTGTAGGAGGTGGTAGTTTGACCACAGCTGCAGAGGCTTGTAGGCTTTAAAGTCCAGCGCTCACTCCAGATGAAAAACCAACAAATCACCTCTCTCCTCTTTTCTATCTCTTTTCAAAGTAAACAATCAGCAGAAAAATTGTAATAAATAAAAACTCATTAAGGGGACCGCAGGTTTTTCTTGTACTAAAGACGTCTCTGACCGCAGAAAACTGACGAGGAAATCATCATAACGTCACCTTGAATGAAACAGATGATAATGACGCGGACTGAGTATGCCGCCACGTGTTTCTTTTTTTCCACCATTTTTTTCTCTCTTTCTGTCTACAACTTTGCTCTTCTTCCTCACCTCAATTGCGTTTTCTTGAATGCCGATTCTTCTTTCTTACCACACCCAACTGCAATGATCCACAACTTGCCATGTCTTCAAACAAGATTATTGTGGATTTAAAGAAAAAAAAAAAAGAAAATATGGGAATGCATGGAACTTTATATCCAAGACCTTACACTGTTTCATCATTACGCAACTGAGGCCATAAAGACATCTGAGCTAGAAGGCATAGGTTAAAGCAAAGAAAGTTACTAAAGCAACACAGAAGGATCTGGCCATGGGAATAAGATGAGCTTTATGTTTATTATCCGCACTTTTTTTTCTCCAAGTGTTTTTGGGTTTTTTTAAAAAATCAATAAGAGTGGATAAGGAAATAAGGCGTTAGGGTTACTTTTTAGCCAATTTAAAGCCATTAAAATGACGCTTACTCTGTGTTTAAGTGATAAATCTCCAACATTCTCCACATTTTCTGACTTTTGTTCTTTTTCATAGTTTATTTTATTTTCCTATGTCGATTGCCTGGTTTTTATGTTGCAGGTTACCAATATCGCCTTAATTATTTTAAAGCGTTTTACTCTGAATCTAAAACGGTGTATTTTTATCTAGTTAGATCAGCTGGAACAGCAGCCACAGAGAGGTTGATTTCTATTTTTTTACCTTAACATCGTGTTTTCTTTTTTATATATTTTGTTGTGATATGATTTATTTCATTTTGTATTGTTTTGTTACATGGAACTAGCCCCTCCCCTGACAATTTTTCAGACTCTTCGCTCCTATCAATAATCATGAAAGCAATAGAGCAAGAGGAAAGAAAGTAAATAGCACAATTTTGTGTCATTTTGCAAAAATGTGTTGCCTTCGTTTGTCTGATTTACCGCCGATGCTCTGCTTTAGTGTGACTCAAACGCAGCGTGTGGTACTGCTGCTGTATGAACGTAGCAGACTGGACAGACATGCTGCTTTCTTCAGCGGGAGTCTGACCTGAGAGCACTGCAGGGCAGCAGAGAGGCAGCCCAATTGGACTCTCTATCACCCTACAGTGGGGGAATCAGGAGAGAGTTTAGTTTTTATTTTGGTGTTGGGGCTCTTCTGATTCTCCAAGATGGACTCCTTATACGGTTGTCTCCGCATGTGTCTTCACTTTGTCAAATGTGAACCTGAAAGCACACTGGGAATGGTGTCAGTGATCTAACTATAATATTCTGCTGTCATGTGACTGAGGAACCAAAAATAACACAAAGTCACTCGCCTTTTTTTTAAATGGCCTATTTTCTATGGTGGTGGAGTTCAGACGTCTAACCCAACACCCCCATCCAAAACAACAACAGAACCAAGTCTTTTCTCTCAGACTGTCAGTCGTCTTGGAAATATTCTCAGGTCAGTATTCGCCCTGCTGTTGCTCCTGCAGTGCATTGTGGGAAATCTAAGGTTCCACCCCCTCATGAAACATAACGCCAGGGCCCGACAGGGCCAGGCCTACTCCTCTTTCTTCAAAAACCACCAACTTCTGCTGTATATTGTCTTTGTGAACGCTCGCTGGGAACTTTCGCATGCTGCCCGGCGCCGAGAAAAACCTCAAGGTCACCTCTATATTGTTCTGTTCCTGATGTTTGTACGTATGTATGAGTGTGTTTGGGGTTCAGTATGCGAGTACTTAACAATCATCATCTAATATGGAGAAGAAAACAAAACAGACACAAGTTCAAACACGACGAGCGTCGCAGGTAGAGGAGGCGAGTCGTTCTATGCAATGAATCCTATTTGATCATAGAAAAATCTGAGGAGGAAAAGGCATGTGAACAATAATATGGGAAAAGTCACAGTCATTGTTAATCACTCCTCGGTTAGAGATCATGTCTGCTTTGTTTAATTTCTGGAAATTTGTGTGAAAAAAAACACCCTCCTCTAATGGAATTGGAAGCCAAAGATATGTTCAAGGCAGCTGGGAAATTCCATTCCTAGACTAAGAACATTAAACTAAAATAGGTGCAAGAAGCGTCTTTTTATCAAATGGAAAATGCTGCCTAGTGATCAACACTGCTGTAAGCAGCAAGATTGAAATATCCAAGTTGTCATGAACACATCTTGACCAATACTGGCCACCATGATCAGTTTATTAGAACTGAAGTAGGGTAATAGAAAAGCTTTTACAGATTTATATATTTAAAGTACTGCGCCGCAGGTGATGGGCTGCTCAGGGGTTAAAAACTCATTCTTAAAGAGCCAGAAACAGAAGCTGTTCTAACAATCTCTTTGTGTAGAAAATGTTTCTAAAGAGACACTTTAAATCAATAAAAAATAACCTGAAAGAAAAGACAAATTTAGAAGCAATCAAATTGCAAATAAACTATATAAAAAAAAGCTATAGAAAAGACTTATATGATCTGCTGTAAGCTGCTACTGAAGCACTATTCAGAAAAGTCCTAAAGTCATCATATTTGTGCATTAAGAGTTAGTAGGTGGGTGTCTTAGTGGAATGTACACTCTAAAGTAAATGTACTAAGCTAAAGGCATTTGCCAGTTTACATATATGTGTTAGTTTTTTGGTAGCAGCGCTCTAAGGGAATGTGGATATAAGAAAATCAACAATTTAAAAAAAAAAAGTTTTTTTAATATCATTCGAAGGGATGTCAAAATACAAAAGCTCAGTTATAATCAAGGCACTTTTTAATGATCAATGAAGTCAATAACTAAATCCCCAACACCTGATGTTTCTAGCATTTGCAGTTTTTCCATCAAGCAATTGCGTACATTATTTGCACATTAACAAAAGACCTTTTTTTTTGCACATAGCTGGTGAATCCAACATTATTGATCAGCTTACTTTTATTATTATAACATTCACAATGGAAGGGAGACCATTTAGAGTATATTGTTATGTGCGGGGGGAGAAATATGATAGCCTTCTCCAGCCTGGTCCATAAAAAACACTCATCAGCAGGAAAAATACATGATTTTAATGAAAATAGTAGCTCTATCTGTTCACTCTCATATTTATTTATAAACAGTTAATAAACTTATGTTAAAAGCTTATTATTGGGGGATTATAGAAGCTTTCTTAAACTAGTCATTCCATTGTGGAACAGCATATAGAGACAGATCTGAGGAAACTAAGGCATTCAAAATGTCTTTGGAGTGTAAGTTTAGTGAGACATCATCATAACATCAACATTATATGTGTCTTCATATTCCTCCCATGGAATTTAATAAATAAAAGGTTTGATATTGACATCCTTAAATGACTAATATCTGTATAGGGGACAGAAACCTCTGATTGATGCATCCCTAATATAAAAGTATCCCTGCAAAGTTCTTTATAGCGCTTGTTTGAGCTTCATAAATCATCTATCCATGTAAAAATAGTCCATATATTTTTTTAGCAATATTTCAAGTATAATTTATCTATGTGAGAATTTATTTCATCATACTGAGAGGAGATATTAAGATAGTCGGATTAAAGGTTGAAAAGATTTATTGACTCTAGATATATGATAAAGAATATCTTTATAAAGATGGTTTCTATTGCAAAGGTTCTTGCACAACTAATATAATCAGATTGTTGAAAACCATAAATAGAAAATTTACCCTGAAAAGAGTTTATTTTATTTTTTAAATTATATAGCTGATAAAGTATTTAGAAATTGTTCCTAAAACTAAACTGATGCCTTTCATTGACTTGCAAGGAGTTAAATTAAGATGCAAATTTGAAAATCAGAATAGTGGTTTGAACGCACAGGATCCAAACAGAGTTTATTTCACATATCCGCTGCCTCTAGATCAGTGTTTTAAAAGACAAAAAATAAAAAAAGCTAAACGTTAGGTTCCAAAGTAGAACAAACTTGATCAAGCTTAGAATTATCTAATTTAACACCAACTTCCTCTATTTTGTGTCATATGTTTTTGGAAGTTTGTAAAAAAAAAAAAAATAAATAACAAAAAAAAAAGAAAGAAATTGACCAGAAAATGAAATGATCCTTAATCACTTCTGCCTCAGGAAAGCACACATGCTAAATGCAGCCTTGCAATGGAAGACGATGAGATGATATTAGGAGACGGCGGTTGTGTTCATGCAGATGCAGGATATCAGTGAGAAGGAAACAGCTACAAGCACACAGTTACTGTGCAGAACTGTGCAGAAAATAAGGTTATAGCTCTTCTTACCAGAGTTTGATTTATTTCATTTTTTGTTTGTTTGTTAGTGGTGTTGCTTCTGCATGAATACAGCCATTGAGGGTGACTTTAATACGCATAGCAGTAAGGGCTTCTCTAATACAATAATGGTCACCGAAGAAAGCCATCCTGTTACTGCAGCCGGTCATGAAATCTCTGTCCACACTCTGCATGGTGTCTTTCTTTGTTGAGGAGCACTGGACTTATCAGACACAGTAAAGGCATCACTGCCTGTTGTTTTTTTTAGCAATGTTTTAGCAAAAATCAGAAAGGAAAACACATAAATCTAACTCTTATTTTTCTGCCTTCAAATGAAATTAAGTTCCACTTATTATTATTATTATTATTATTATTATTTTGCAATAGAAAACCAAAACATTAGGTTTCAGCTTGCAACTTATTTTGTTGTTTTTTGGATCAAGTGCATTAAAATGCATCTTGAAATCCTTTTGGGAAATCCAGACTGTAGCTTTTTATAAATCAGACAAGCAGCATCTTAGGCTGTTATGTGTTGCTGCTCTTACTGTTGTTCAAAGTATGACAGGATGTGAAAATAAGAAATGCATATATAAATAAATAAATATATATATATAAAGTGGATGTTTCATATAGGCGAGAGGTTCTAAGTAAAGAAGAAGCCATGAGAAAATGGTCCATTCTCACTGTTCATCTCTTACCTGTAAAGTGACAAGTGCATGATTTGGACACCTCCCATATTCTCTCCTTAAGCCCAGCCACCTCTCCGACCTTTGACCTCCCTCCAACCTTCTTTATTCCAGTGTAAATACCAGATATGAACCCGAGTCCACTCCAAACAAACATGTAAATGCCATGAGGGACACGTCCTGTACGACATGTAAATCTCAAACAAGTCACCACACACAGACACATGCACAAGAGGCGTGCGAGAGAGGCCTTTGTACTGCAAACAGCCACCCCAGCTGCAGCGTATGCAAGCCCAGAACTCCCTGCCAAAATCTGTGCTTTTTTTTGTGTATGAAAAACGACTAAAACGAAAAACAACAAACAAATAAGCTGACAAACCGCATTGTGTTTGTATGTGACTGGCTTGTACGGATGGTTAAAAACGTCATTATATTCAAGAAAAAATAAATAAATCATTGTATTCGGATATGGAAAAAAAAATAATGGTCTGTGTAGAGTTTCTATACATGTTGTGTTTGTTAAACGAGATGACATCTAAAACAAAAAATATATAAAAAAAATATTCTGACTTCCAAGTTGAGGGTGGATCATTGCATAATGAAAACAGAGGGACAAGGTGAATAAAACATCGAACATCTTGGGGGGGGAGAAGCTTAAAATAACCCAGCTGATTGAAGTAAAGAGTAAAAACAAAAAGAGCCTAAAAAACGACAACAAAGTGTTCCATTCACTGTTGTAAGTGCAATGAGCTAAACTTCCTGTTTCCCTATTGTAAAACCTTGTGTATGTTTCTGTGTATTCCTCCTGTAAATGGGTGTAGTAGACCTGGTGCATCATGCCATGTAATGTGATGAATGACAAATTATGACCTTACATTTCAATCAGGAAAAAAAATAAAAGAAAAATACATAAAACCAGAGCTTGGTGTGTTTTTATTTGCATGGTTTTTGGTAAAAGATGAGCAGAAAAAGAAACTTTTAATCCAATAAGAAGAACTTCAGAGATTAATTCACAGCCTTCTGCAGCAAGTGAATATAAATGAACTGGTCTGGTTCATTGTTTTCTACTGTCAGCTTGGTCCAAATCATCATCACAAGCACAATGGTCTATTTTCACAATGTAAGTAGATGCATTAAAGGCTGAGACGGCATCCTGACATTAAATTAACTAAATTAACAGAGGAGCAAATAGAGAATTCAATGCAAACCCTATTGGAGTCCAAAACTGTCCAAGTCAGATTATGGTTATCTGATTTTGGGATCATGCATCCACTGATTCATGCTTGATCTTGTTCACAAGATTTTGCAGTGCTCTAAGTATGTTATTGGAAAGTTCCTGATGCAATGTTTGCTGAAACACAAAATGATCTCATCTATCCGCTGCAATAAAAACTTCATGATGCCGCACCACAAAGTTCAGTACCACAACATTGTCCTTTGCGTACTTGGAACAATGAACTCCTGGCTGAAAAGGTGCTGCCAGCTGGGGAAGAGCAGTCACACCCCCAGATTGCACATACAGGGTATTTTTTCGATGGCCGCCAGACGTTTTTTAGGGCTTAAAGCTGTAGAGCAAAAAATTATATTTTAGCCTCCTCCACCAACTTTTATCTTAGAAAAGGTTGATTTAACAGGCAGTTCAAATCTAGAGAGAGTTTTGTAGACATCCTAAATAAAGTATTATAAATCCATTTTTAACTTATTCAATAGGTAATAAATCATTATATATATCTAAATGGTGGCTGTAAATTCTTATAGTTGAAAAAGTGTCACATTTGCTCTGTAGGTAAATATTAATATACTCGTCAACGTACAACTTATTGTACATCTTGTAGTTTGGGTCATAAGCCAAACTGATGAAACTTAACTGACAACTGATGAAAATAACAAGTGTGGTTTGGCTTTAGTGGTTTGTCTCATTTGATCTGTACCAGAAGCAATAGAACAGCTCAACAGGAAGCATGGAGCCTTTTCCAATGGCATGAAAAATAAAAGGTGGCCTGAAGAAATGACCCCACTTGATTCCTTTCAGAGCATCTTTCCGTCAGATTTCTAAGGACAGCAGCCGGACGCTTTTTATTCTGACTTCAGAGGCTGTTATGTTGAGCTCCCACTCAACCGCTTCCCCTGGATGTGCCCGACTATCAACACTTCTCTACAAATGGAGTCAAATCTGAAATCCTGCAGCTTCAAAAGCATGCTTTCACATTTAGTATCGTGATGTAATACTGGCTGCCTGAATAGGGGAGTGTTGGCCTAGTGGTTAGAGCAGTGCGCTTATGCTCTGAGAATGTTGCAAGTACCCGGTTTGATCCCCACAGCCTCCACTCTGGGTCCCTGAGCAAGACCCTTTACCACACACTGCTCCCTGGGCATCACACAGTGGCAGCCCACTGCTTCTCAAGGGGATGGGTTAAATGCAGAGTTAATTTCTCTAGTGTGACATTGATAAAGTTTAATTATATTATTTTATCATTATTATACCGTAACAATTTGTGTAAGAGCCAACTCCAAAAAGGCAGGTAAGAGATCTCTGTATGGTAGCAGCCTTCAGCAAAATGAAAAAGCATATAATGATTCTGATATTACTTTAAAATCTAAGCCATTCAACCTACGGTATCTCTATAATAATCCAACAAAATCACCTTAGAAATGTAGCACCATGAGGACAAGGAAAAAAAAGACAGCAAATGGATCATAAACTTTGATCTGTAGGTTTGTGAAGCTGATAGATATGAATCACAGAATATCTATAATGTATTGACAATGTGCAATACTTTGCGTTGATCTGACCTGGGTACCTCTGGTCTCTGGAGGGTGTCTGGCTGCTGTGGTTTGCACGCCTCTTAGCCATCACATAGCAGAGCAGCAGCATGTGGATCAGTAGAATGGAACTGTTGACCCTTTACCAGGTGGCATCCAGTCTGTGTAGAAGCGCAGCAGGGGTTTAAATTGAACCTATTTCCAATGCATGTTGGACTCCGGCAGGGTAATCTTCTTCACCGGTTCTGTTCATCACTTTTATGGACAGAATTTCGAGGCACAGCCAAGTGACGGATGGGATTCCAGAATGAGGACTGGCAGCTTTCACATCTGCTTTTTGCACATGATGTGTTTCTGCTGGCTTCCTCCTGCAAAGACACATAGCATGTGCTGGGCGGTTCCCATCCTGCAGCAGATCAGCTGGGATTAAGATCAGCTCCTACAAGCACAAGGATCTCCACCGGCAGAAAGTGTCAGTTTTGGAGGAGGCTGGGTGTTTCTGCTGAGACTGCTGCCTGCATCAACAGGTCCAAGATAAGTGGAAGACAAGAAGTATGTAATAATAATAATAGAACTTTATTGATCTCACACAGGAGAAATTAACTCTCTGCATTTAACCCATCTCCTTATGGAGCAGAGGGCTGCCATTGTGCGGCACCCGGGGAGCAGTGTGGGGTTAAGGGTCTTGCTCAGGCTGTGGAGATTAAACCGTGTACTTGCAACCTTTTCAGAGCAACAGGGCCCTGTTCCATCTAGGTCAAAACTCCCCTAAAAAAATGAGAAATCAAAATCAGAGGGAATATATGCAAAGTATTATAAAATTTATGTTTTCTTTAAATATTTCCAAGAGAAAAAAACATCTTGTGATCAAAATCATTGGCTACATGTAGTACTTGAGCCCAAGAAAAAAGCCAGTTATCCTATTTAATGCTTTTGTGTAATTTCAAAGGCAGACCAATATCAAATTTAGCGCTTTAAAAGGGATTTGATTATTTAGTAAAGAGAATGAAGAGTACTACAAAGGGGTTTCTGCAGTAAACCCTCTTCGAAATAACCATGAGCGCTAATTCTAAGGTGTTGTCGTTGGTTACTAATGTATTAGACGAACATTTCTGGTATTTTATAAGAATGGCATTTCCTCATAACTGAAGCACAGCGATGGCAGCAGTCACAGTTGATGTCATCCAAATAAAGTATGAGCAACAGACAGAAAGTGAAATTAGAATTTTATTAGTAGACACCCCCCTCCCACCCCCCCTCCATTCATTTACCAGCAGAGCTGTCCACAACATGGATAAGACCCCTCCCAGTCCACCCACCCCCACCTCAAAATAAAACATCTGGTACAATTTTCTCAATAACAACAAAAAAAAGTTTAAATACTATAAAAATAAATCAGTTGCACAAAATTATATGCCATTTTGCGTATGATTACGTCTCTGCAGCACATGTACACAAACATGAGAGAAAAACTGAGCAGTAAAAGCGACATTAAGGCCTGGAACAGATTAAATGACAGAGATTAACGGAGTAACTGCTGGAACTTTATATTTTAAGGTCACGTATGTTAGCTAGACGATTAATTCACCCTTCAGTTACAGTGCTACCCTTTTTTTGTGTGTTTTTGCTCGTTTTATTTAAACAGAAATGCGATTTGTGCCAAAACTGTTGAAAAAGTAAATCATTCATAGCTTAGCTGGTCAATCAAACAGATACAACAGCCACATCTGAATGTTTATTGGACATCCTCATACCACACTTCTGACATTTTTTTTAAGCAACAATCATCTTCTAAAACCAAAACTCCATAAATAATAAACATGAATTTAAAAAAAAACACATAACAGATCCAAGTAATAATCATATATTTCATATTTAAAACTAGATGAGTGTGAAAAGTGATGCTGAGATTTGACATGTATGGAAATACTTCAGAGGAAGGTGTGACATCTATAGATGAGTGAGCAGATCTAATAAAGCTCTAGGTGTGTGTGTTACAGGAGAAAGAACAGAGCAACTGTACAAAAACAGATGAGAGCCGGGGTGTTCATGCTGATGTGCAAACGTTGCATAGTTGGTGATGAAACGTGATTTCAAACAAACAAGATGGAAGAAAAATATGCAACCAAAACAAAAACACAAATCATCTATCAGATGTAGAACATGTAAAATTCACCTTAGCATTTCAGCTAAGCTCTTTAGTGTCATTTCTTTTCCCAAAATAAGAGCCCAACAGCAAGTGTCTCAGTGGGCGAGGCTTTACCCTCTTAACTCTTTACACGGACAAACAAGATGGCTTCTAAAAGCGGCCATCTGACAGCTTTATTTTATTTTAGTTTGAATGCACATGCAGAGGAATGTTTAAAAACCCATTAAGCAGATTTGAGAAAATATAAACACCAATATGAGTGATATTATCTTTTCTACTAAAGGTTTACCAAGCTGAGTGTCATCCTGTGGGAATGTGTGGCTTTAAAGAACAGAGGTGATACCAGCACATAAAGCAGGACAAAGTTAACCTCTTTCTGTAGACAGCGTTTTTTAACCCGCCGCTCATGTCTGACCACTTAAACCCAAAAAGTTCTGGAGCTTTAATTTGGCGGATGTTGGTTCTGCTGATGCATTTTTGGATAACGGACCTGAAGGCACAGACGGACATGTACATTTGTAGCAGGAAGAAGACGGAGAACTACATTCAGTTATTTTTTTTTACTTTCTGTTGCACCAGCGGTTATTACGACGTTTCTGCAGGTGAGATTCATCGACCAAAAGCCAGTTAGTCTAATCATCCCAGATGGCAGCAAGCGTCTCCAATTAGATCACTACTTTGCACTAAAAATCACATGAAGCCAACTCTCCTGGGATGAATTTAAACAATTAAAAAGTGTTTGAAATATTTACACGATATTTATAACTATGAACAGATAACTAAAGAATGGATTAAAGTTACAGAATTTTTCTCCAGTCATCAGCCCAAAGTAGTTTGAATTATGTATAAAAAAGGTTCGGTTTAGTCATCCAGGATTGAATTTTGAAGCATAGATAAATCCAGATAATTTTTTTTTTAGAACCGAGTATGTCATGCAGAAACCACCAATAATAATCTGTAGGTATAAAAGTAAACACAAGTATCTTTAGTTATTTCAAGGCCAATAACAGCCCAGTAGAGTTGTTTATATAATATATAATAATATATATCTCAGGGATTGCCTTTTAAACCAGATTACTCATGTTTCTGTTTACCATGTAGAAACCGAGCATACATTTTTTTATTTCCCGCTTATTTCTGTATATAAGTTTCCTGGTTAGTAAAATATAAAACTCAAAGACAAAATGAGACCACAGCTTAGAGGAAGAAGGAATCTTCATTTTCATAGAGTTAGCTTTGAATCAGTTTGAAGCGGCTTCAGTGTCATTGGATGAGTAAAAGCAAAAACAAAGGGTTTCAGGGTTATGAGATGGAGACATTACTCGCTGTAGCTGATCCAACCAACAGTAGATGTATATATTTGTTCTGTAAAGAGCATAATGTCCTCTACATTGATTTGTGTTTCAAGTCTTTTAGAGTTTCCAAAAGGGTGAAGATCCGTCTTCAGCCAAAGGAACATTCACATCCCTGATTTTCCTTGTTGACTGGGTGTCCGTTTGAATCCACAAATCCATCACGAGGTTAATGTTTCCACTTATATATGCACACATGCATTCAGAAGTCCTAAGCATCTGTGCCAAAGGTATGGCAGCTGAAAAGAAAAGAGTTTGATTGGAAAGATGTAAAAGATTCAGACTGAATGTGTGACTCTGTGGATCGGTGGGTTTCCAGCTCTCTAGAAATGAGGGATTTTTGTGCTCTGAATAGTGCCGGGGCAGAGAGGAGACCTTTTTCACATGTTTAATTCCCTTCAAGTTGTTGAAAGTAAGACAGTTTTGATGGAAGTCTCTCCTATGACAGCTTCTGTGGAAACCCTCCCAAACGCATCAACCTGTGAGGAAAAACGGTAGGGAGATGGAGGCTGTATGCCTTTTCTCTGTGTCATATGAGCTCCCGACAAACAAAACTGCAAATTAAACACAAGGAAGAAGAGGAGGAGAAGGAGGAGGAAGATGGCTCATAGGGTATCAATATATATCCGGCATGTTCTGGTAGTTCCTGTTAAAGTAGCCGCCGCTGTAGATCCAATCCTGGGATCCGGTGTAAGGGTTGGTGCCCATTTGGAACCACCTAAAAAATAAACAAGGCAGTCGTTAGGATTCTTTATTTCCCCTCAAAGATTTATTCTACAGTTTTTCTTTTTTTAATTAACTTCAGTATTTTACTTTTATAATATTCCAACCATTAAAAAGAAGAGTTCTTTGCAATTTTGTAATTTAGACAAAACTATTCATCCAGAGGGAGACCTGCATCTGTAATTTATGGTCACTACTTCTTTTCTTAGTTTTTAGTTGCACGGGGGATAAAACAAACTAAATGTCTGTTTTTGTTTTTTTGTATTTAAATAAGAGTTAAGAAATAAATATACTAACAAGAATCAAAGAGGAGGGGAAGTTAAAACGCCTTACATCTATTTTAGTCATGTTAGAAAAGCCCAGACTTAAACTGAAGTTAAGTTTTGGTCTAATTTGCTATACTTTATTTCTCCATGCCTCCCTTTCATCCTTTTTCAGGTCCTAGTTGGCACTAGGAGAGACGTGAGGAAGGAGATCAAGCTTTACACAACCTGATTAAAGCTTAACTTGTAGTAATGTTCAAATGTTTTATTCAGATACACTGGAAAATAAATAAAATACTAAAAAAAAACTAATTTTAAGAGTGAAATGACTAACATAAATGCTGCTATACAGTTTAAATGTCAAAAAGTTGACTTAAAACTGCCTCAATTAAAACAGGCTAACAGTTTTTGTTAGATCTGCCCTGGTATGACTTTCTACTCACTAAATAAACACTATTGTTATCTTAAAAAATACACATACAGCTATTAAATCATTTACTTTTAGATTTAAAGCAAAAATGTAAGACACTAGATGAAAACACATTCTCGGTTAGAAGTTGGTGACTGCCTAAAAACAAAAACAAGGGAATTATTATATACAAGTCTTACAATTAATGTTAACATTAATTATTAAATTATTTTAGAGCTTTATTCACATTAAATTACCAATTTGTTTC
This sequence comes from Cyprinodon variegatus, assembly GCF_000732505.1. Taxonomy (NCBI): domain Eukaryota; kingdom Metazoa; phylum Chordata; class Actinopteri; order Cyprinodontiformes; family Cyprinodontidae; genus Cyprinodon; species Cyprinodon variegatus. The sequence goes on along the minus strand of NW_015151378.1, from coordinate 175,314 downwards.
AAACTAATTTGATAAGAGCTTAAGAGCTGTCAGACTAAAGTTCTATAGCTCCCTCTAGTGGTTAACAGTAAACAGTTAATGTGGGGGGTGGGGGAATAGAAACCCATTTGGCCCTTCTGAAAAAGTAACTCCCCCAAACCTAATAACTTCTTGTCTCAACATTAACAGCAACAAATGGCATCAAAGGTTTGTGATCGCTGGCAAATGTCTTCCATAAAAGATCTGCAGTGGAAAAAAATCATAATTAAAGTATTTTTTTTCTTAAAATAAAGGCATTTTTTCTTGAATTGAGGTGGTAAATGAGACACTTTGCCAATGGAAGAAGAAAATGTGCATTTAGAATAAGAAAAAAAAACATTTGCATTGTTATATTTCAAGTGAAAATTGTCTAATTATCTTATTTTAAGCGTAAATATACTCATTCCATTGACAAATCATCTTATTAACCTGCTCAAATTACGGGTAAATACATTTAATTTAAGAAATTTTGACTTATTTCTAGATTTTTTTTGCAGTGTGAGAAATTCTTGACCTGATCCTCTTTGCAGAAATGATGTAACTCAGCCACCTTGGAGGGATTTCCACGACAGCTTCAGGCCCAGATATTAGACCCACAGCTGAGCTACAGCTTGAGTGGGCTTAATGTTCTGTAGTGACAGCTAAACATTTCGGTTAGAGTGCCCCTAACACTCAGAGAAATCCTCCGCTTCTGAAATGCTTTGTCTTTTTTTCCTATTAGTATCAGAACATTTAACCCAAAGTCTCTTTAAGATGGGGTGTTTTTTCTATGTAGATCAGAGTTCTTCTTCAGCTGTTGTTTTGGCCTTGGGACTCTCCCATTGAGGCCATTTGACCCGGATCTTCACCCTTACGGTTAAACCTTGACCTTAGCTGAGATAACTGCAGTGCTTCAGATGTTCTGGGAAAGGTTCATCACTGCTGCATGTTTTCTCCAGTTGTGGATGGTGGTTCCCACTTTGGTTCGCTGGCTTCCACAGTAAATATTTCCAGACTGATAGACGTCATTTACTTTGGTTTTCTATTGTTTTACTTTTTCAAACTGAATATTCACTCCTTTAGAACTTAGTTATCAAAGAGGTTAATTTTAAATGATCAAAATGTTTAGTAGGGTAACTGGGTAACTGCAGGTTGGGTAATTACTGCCTGGTTCTTTTCAGCTTTATTAAGAATGTAGTGAATCACGGTTTATTTCTGGTTAAACAAGTATGAATATTACTTTTTCCCCTAACGGCCAAGTTGGTAAAGCTGTTTCCCTTAATGAATTAAATAATTTAAACAATGCTTTCATATTTACTCATTTAATCCTTTAAGACACTTAAGTGTGACAAAAAAAACACTTTATCAAAGTGATGTATTTTCTTAGGTGGAAGATGATGCTAAATGTTTATTTGACCCAATTTTCAAAGTAAATGGTTTGTTTGGAGTGTATGTGTGCAGTAGTTGGATGTTTGCTACCTAGTGCTCCACTCCTCCTCATTCTTAGCTCTATCCTTCCTGGCAGCCCTCTGTTTTTCTTCCAGTCTCTCCTTCTCTTTGCTCGCCTCGTCTGCAAAAAACACATCACAACTGGAGGGTTAGGAACCAGGAGAAGCGAACTAAAATCAATCTATTATCCTTTTTAAATGTTTAGACAATCGAAAAACCTGGACAGCAAGATGAAGTTAAATCCTATTACCTATGTGACCGTTCTCCATGGCTCTGATGTCGGGCCTGAAGCGACAGTCGGTGGGAGCCAAGATGGCTTCCATTCCAGGCTCCAGCTCATTGAGAGCCATTGCAAAGTTTGTGAAGTTGTACATCTGAGGAAGGAGCACAAATGAGTCCATTTAGCCACAATCATCCTATGTTGGTTTGACACCTAAGTTTTAACTACAGTGATTAATATTTGATCTTAAGATGCTGACTGACTTTGAAGAAATGTTACACAGCAGTAGCCAGTCAAAATTTGATGGGTTCTTGGCTGGTCACCCTTCAATTACTTTTTAAACATCAATATTTGTACTAAAATACTCTGTATTGATTTGAAGACTTTAAGATCTGAATAGAAGCATCATCTCCTCGTCAGACCTTGTAAATCATTGAAAGGGTGGAGTCAGAGTAAAAAAATATGCAAAAGGGGTTCACTCCAGTAGCTGGAAGGTGGAGGGAAGTGGGCTGCCATTCCGCTGGCGGTTCACTGGGAAGGGCCGTTTTGAATGGCTGCTGCTGTATGCAAACGTGTTTATTTATGGTCTTATGTGCAGCTTATGTTCAGATACCTTAGCAGAGTGTGCTGGCCGGGACTCTATCCTCCACAACAGATCGCTTCCTGGTATAACAGTCACCGTTTCCTGGACTTCAGGCATATCGTCTGCTTCGTCATTCTCCGCTTTTTCAAACTCCTGCGAATAACACATTGTGAGCTCTACAGCACAGGAAAGATGGTTTCAAATGTTCAGGATCAAACTGGATCTCTCTACAAATGACCTCTGGGACCGCGATCTACAGTCAGCTCCCATCATTACTCTGCATAATCTGCCTCTAGCAGGTCTGAATCTTTACAGGGTACGGGTTTTGAACTTATTACACTTTACTAAACACAAGCAAACTAAAAAGCTGCACAAGTCTATGTACACCTTTTCATTTACCTGAATAAAGACCACAGAGTGAGCTGAGGACAACAACAGATTAACTTAATCATAATCATTATCATACAGAAACTATGTAAACAATGATAATATAGGAAAATGACACAGCGGCTCGTTTAGAAAACAGCAGAATTACAAATCCAGTTATTCTCACATTTTTTTTGGACTTATCGCCTTTCTTGTCTGACTTTTTGTAGGCCTCATATCTCTGAGGGTCGACGCTCCACATACACTCGGTCCACTTCCCATAGATTACACGGAGCTTCTTTTTACTGAACAGAAATAAAACAAGGGGGACAAGAGGAGAAAGGATAGAAATATTCAAATAAAGAAAAGGCAGTATAGAGAAAAAGAAATTTAATAGGTTGAGAGAAAAAAAGAGGGGGAACATAGAGAGATAAGAAGATCAGATAAATAAGTCGACTTTTAAACATGTTCATACTGAAGGTTGATTTCATGTCATAAATCCTCTCCAACCTCTTGTCTTGGATGTATCCCTCTACTTTGTGCAGCTCTTTGCCAAACATGCCACATGGCTTAAAATTCAGCACACACTTCTCCCCGGTGCTGCAGAACATAAAAGAAGAGAAGGAAGAACAGACCTTTACCAACTGATCCTGCAGAAACTACAAGACTATAAACAGCTGAGAATGGGAAGGCAAAGTGAACATTTATTTAGGATAAAAACTTATTTTTCCCCTTAAAATCTATGGCTTACTTTTTCTCATTATAAACATTTTCTTTATTATTATTCATTTTTTTTTAAGGAAACCAAATTTCTGCCCGGTGGAAAATGACACATAGCAAAGAAATAACAATTCAGTATCAACGTTATTAACTGTTTTGTAGTCTTCCATAGTTCTCCAAACATGGAAAACACTGAATGCAAATTCCAGGTTTCTCCAGACTGTATAAGAACTGGGTGAGTTTACCTCTTAGATTGTGGTATGAATCTGTGCCACTGTGTGAACATGACACACGACCAGATATCAACAAAGATTATTGTAGAGCTTCCTTCAACAAACAGACTAAAGCAGTCGTTTGCACACAGTGAGGAAGCAGGACGCAGCCTCAAATATCTACACAAACAAAAGCTGTTCTTCAGTTTTGCTCATTTGGTTGAATCGAACCTGATATTCATGGTTTTAAGTTGGGGGGTGAATATATGGCCCCCAGAAACGCAGCTTTATTCACACTTAAATAGGCTTCCTTCACATTTTGAAAATCAGATTTAGACTTACATTTCAAGATTTGAATTTATTTCTCAAGGTTTTAGAATATTTTAGGCGGTTGGGTACTAAATGTTAACTGCTTAATTCAGATGAAATCAGCATTTCACAGTTTCATAGTAGAGTAGAAAGCTACTTTACTATTTTACTGCCTTACCTCTATTTGAAAAGATGTAACTTTTTGACTAAAGCAGAATTTACAAGCATTTCAACCTCTGACCATATTAATAACAACGGGACAGCCTGAAGACCCCCTAAGAACACATATAGTTACATCACTCAGTATTTATTCATACATATTCAGTGAAATGATTAATTTCATTTCTAAATACATTTTCAGATAACTTTTAAGTATTTAATTTTAAATGATTTTTAAACTTTTTTGGGGAACATTTCATTACTGAATCTGTAATTTCATATAATTGTGTTTCAAAGTGTTTAATAGGACAGTTAATTATTTATTTCATAATTTTAAATGCATTAATGATTATTTAAGGGAACATTTCATCATTTAATTGTTCATTTAACAACTATTTGAATCGTGTATTAGATGTATAAATAAATGTTAAATCTACTTTTTCGTGGAACATTGAGATGAATGAATTCTGTGGTATATTTAGACCATCATAAACCTCTGGGATCAGATCATTATGACTGTAAAAACCATCTCCTGTCTCCAAAATCCTGGACTACAGTTAACATTTGTGAACTTTGGTTCATTTTTCCCCCCATTGGTAGGAATTACAACATAAAATAGAGAAGTTGTAGTTTGGCATAAAAAAAATAATAAAAAAATAGAATAGACTTGTTTCTATACCTGTGATTGACTATTTCCACTAAGCCATACTGCTCTATCCACAGTTTGCCCAGGATGATGTTATGCACACAGCAGTAAGGGTTACTCCATGTGTACACCTCATTGTGTCTGCAGAGGAAGGAAGGGGGCAGCAGAAGGATGGATTGAATTTAAAATGAGAAGATGTGATGAACAAGAAAAAAAAAAGATTTTTCATCTGCAACCATAAAATTCTACATTTCTTACTTGAGAAGTTCTAGTGTGATTGTTCCTTTTGGCTCTGCCTCAACACTCTTCCCCCAGTACTTGAGCTTGGGATAGATGGAGCCATGGAAGACAAAGTCCCCGGACAGGCTCTCTGCGTGGAAGGCACTGATTGGAGGATGATGGGACACCTGCTCTGACACCAGCCGGAAACCCTGATCCTCTCTGCAGAAAAGCCACAATAAAGCAAACTAACTGGTGAGGAAGACTGAGCTTTGAGGACGATCGCCGTAAGTCTTTGTGTGCAGATATGTCGGTACCTGATGAGTTCAAAGGTTTCCCCCAGCAGCGGGTTGAAGGGTTTTCCAGTTCGGTCCCACTGAGACGCAACTGCTGACACGGCGAAAGCAGCTACCGTCTGATTTAAAAAGTGCAGAACATGTTAGCTTGGAGGATTATAGCTATAGAAGCGGTGGTTTACTTTTAGATTTGCTCTTCAGAAAATAGCTTTAAAAAAAAACATTAAATCATAGGACAGAACACATTTCAATCCAAACTGTTAATGGAAGTGCAAACAATTTAAGCTAGATGATAGAAATGCAGGTCTGCGTGTTTCTCTGACCTGCATGCGCTCTATGGAGTTGGACAGTGAGCAGGCCTTGTTGATGAGGTAAGTATGTTCCATATATTCTGAGATCCTCTGGAGGAAGCTCAGCGGCTCATTGAAGACGATGGGCATCGTGATCTTGGACAGTTCCTTTGGGAGAAAAAAAAATCATTTGACTTTGGTCAGCTGGGAGAGAATAGAGAATAGCAAATCCTTTGAATTTCAGACCGCTTCGTCTTTGACTGTTTATCACAGCCCCCTGTCTACAGAAGGTCGGCTTACATCTACTAAGACGGGTCCAAATCAGAAAAGATGTGATTTTGACAGGAGAAATGTGACTGGAACCTACGTATGAATTCAGACTCTGGAAGAACTATAGGGCTGATATTATTGGACCTCAGTGTGGTGTTTAATACATTTGATCACTTGATTTTATTTGAGTGTTTGGAAAACTGAGTCTGCATTTCTGGTGCCGCTTTAAATCCTACCTGAAGGACAGAGACTTTAATGTGTCAGAAGGGAACTTTAAATCAGAGACCAGAAAAATCCCATGTGGGATTCCTCAAGGCTCAATTCTGGGGCCCCTTCTATTCAATATCTACATGCTCCACATGGCTCAGAATATAGCAAAACAACAACACCAGTTACCACAACTATTCAGATGATACACAGCTTTACATGACATTGAGCCAAGTGACTATGAAGCCATGAAAGCGTTGGCTAGATGCTTAGAACAGGTCAATATGTGGATACACCATAATATTCTCCAACTGAATAAAAACATAACTGATGTAATAATCTTTGGACCAAAGGCGTAAAGCTCCAGAGTTAGCTTACAGCTTCAGCTACTATAGCTAGAAAACACTGGTTATGGCCGAAATCTTGGTTTCATGATGGACTCGGACCTGAACCTTCATAAATGCAGTTACTAAGTCAGCCTTTTATCACCTGAAAAACATTTCCAAGGAATAAAGGACCTTTGTCAAAGCAGGATCTAGAAAAACTCATTCATGCATTTCATTTGTTTTAGTAGTTTTAGCTGATCCAAAACCCTACTACCTGTGTTCTCACTAGACATAATAAAATAGTGCACATCAGCCCAGTTCTAAAGTATTTAAACTGGCTCCCTTTGGCTCAGAGATTAGACTTTAAAATCCTTCTGTTAGTCTATAAATCACTGAATGGATCAGCACCTCAATACATAACAGATTTGTTGTCAGTCTATCAACCCCCCAGAGCACACTGCATGTCTGCTAGTCCCAGTCTGCTCTGTACACCCAGAACTAGAACCAAATATGGAGGAGCAGCATTTACTTCCTATGCTCCACTTATCTGGAACAAAGTCTCAGAAGAATTGAAAAGTGCTGGGAGGCTGAGTTCTTCAAAGTCCAAGTTAAAAGCCCATTTGTTTAGAGCTGCTTTCGACTGTTAAAGTTAAACTGTTAACTAATGAATTATTAGTTTAGGTCGCTGTCAAATTGTTTTCATTTAACTACCTGCTTTTTTTTCCCATTTGCTTTTATTTTTCTTCTGTTTTATTGTTTGATTTAAATAAAGCAGTTTATATGAATTGTGCTATCGAATAAACTTGCCCTGCATTGCGTTCTGGTGAAAGGCTTTAAGCTTAAATTAGATAATTTTTAAGCTAATTGGTTACAACGACAATAATGTAGGGGTTCAAAATGTATTGTTTGTTTACAGAAGCTTGCCATGCATGTACAAATACAAATTGATGAAGACACTGGGGAAAAAAACAGTGATAACAGTAGAACTCTTAACTTACCAGATAATTTCATATTTATTTTATTGGGCTCTTTTAGACCAAAGTATAATAGCTTCTTAGCAAGGTATTTAATTCTGTTCTGTATTCCATTTCAGTGCTAAATAATAAAAGAAACAAACTAATTTAAGCTGCGCACGTGATCATGTTTAATGTTTGTTTTTTGTGCGTGGCACAGACAGGATCATACTTTTGGGGCTGTGCATAAGACAGAGGGGATGTTCACATTTTTGCTTCCAGTCTGATGCATCTAAACAAGCAGCAGGTGTTTCCAGCCACTCAGCTGATCTACATGTTCATCAGTCACTTATGACTGCCTGCAGGCTAGGCTGCAGGAGCACTCAGCTGTGATCTGTTTCTCAGTAGTTTCTGTGTTCATGCATCCTCCAGGGTCAGGGATTAGGTTTTATTAGCGGTGCCATGTTAAAAAGACTGATCACACCAAGCCACAGCTGACGGAGGGAGTCCTAAATGCTGCTCCCAGTTTGAATCAGAGGCCAGGAATGTGTTTCATTACCAACGCCTCTAGCAAAATACGTGAGCAGAGCTTTACTCATTAACCAGACCTAATACAGCCTCATCTCTCCTTGTGGAGACTTTGCAAAGACTGAATGGTGGTTTTGTTTTGTTTTCTTCTGGGGGTAGCACCATCATGCTGGAGTTCGGTCCCCTGCTGATGTTACAAAATGGATAGAGTAATAAATCTCCACATAAATCAGCATTTGAAGATCGGGGGTTAAAACAAGCTAAACTGGGTGTTTAAACAGGACACTGATCCAAAACGAGGGCCATAACAACAAGATAGAAAGACAGACCGAACCAACTGAATGCTCTGCTTTCACGAAACAGGAGATCAAATATCTGAAGAGAATTAGAAAAAATCTTTCTTGATGGCTGCAAAAAGAATATGATGGTACAAAAAATAATAATAATAACAGATTGACAGAGGAAGTAAATTAAATGCGATCAAAAAACATTATGTTGGATCATCAGTGATCAGTCCACCATATAAAAATAAGCCATGACCCCTCAATATGGATTAATAATCTTCTCAAAACTGAAAGCTGCCTCTCTGATAATGTGCAAACATAATGATTAGGCATTGGATTTTTTTTTGTTTTTATTATTATTTTATCTGTCAAAATGCAACAAACTATATCTTACCAGTCCAATACATTTTTTCAGGATACTCCAGATGCTGACTGTGTTTCTGGAATACATGGGTGCTGGTAAAGATGTCCTGTATAAGAAAGGGAGACACAGAGACAAGGATGTAGATAAGAGAAGGATGCTATTTTCAAGTTTATCCGTGGATCAGATTTTATGACAGGTACGCATGACTTAGCAAACACTGCAGAAACAAAGGAGGAAATCCTAAACCCTCAGAGACGTGTACCAGTGAGTATAGACAAACAGATCAGTTCACATGAACAGGCCCTGTGAGTCTTTCTTGGAGCTGTAGTTTTCCACTGTGCACCACGTCACTAAAACAAATGAAAGTCAATACGCATAACACTTGTGTATGAGTCAGTCTGTAATGACATGTTCTACACTCATTTCTGCTTCTTTCATATACATTCCATTTATATTAAGTCATACGTGACAGTTTTATTCAGAGAGGCTAAGGAAATAATTATCAAGTTAATCAATTAACTAAAGAAAACCAATGATTCTCTAGTATGGTTTTGGTTTCAAAAAGAAGAGTCCATCAGCTTGTGACGGGAGCATAATCCAGACAAACGGAGGGCGGAATGTGGTGCAGGAATGAGGCTGAACCTGTGTTTCTTGATGCCGTTCTCTTGTGGTACTGATCCATTGTTCTTCTGAGTGCTGCAATCAAACCCCCGGGCATCTTTGAAACTGGCCTCAGACAACCCCTCACACGACTCGTCTGAATCCAGGCCTGCAGGATGCAAGAATTGACCCAAGTTAAGACACGGCACAGACATGTATCACACAAGGTCAACACTCTGTGCAAACTTAATAAATTAAAAAAACTAATCACTGGATTAAAAATTGACCAACGACTGCCATGTCACCTCCATCTGCTGACAGATTAAATATTTGTTTTTTTTTTCCTTCTTTGCCACACTGGATCTTTACAGCCATCCATGGCTGGGTGCAAACTGCTTTGCATCAGGAACTTTAGCTCAGATTTGAATGGCAAATTTTATTGATTGAAACAGTTTACAGTGACTCGTCTCTTTAGGAAACTGTTTTTTTGTCTGTTTCATATACAATAACATAGAGCTATATAAAATCTGCAAGATTATTAAAACCATAAAACATTTAAGCCATAAGCTGACATTCCAAGGTAACAGAATCCTGCTATAATTGTTGGCCGACTGTACAGCTTAAAACATACAGAAGGGTGGAGTTCAGAGCAAGGTGAGGCCTTCACTTTAAATACACAAAGTAGTTTCAGCTTTTGTTGGATAGCAAAAAGGTACAAGGTGTGTATTTTTAACTGCTTTGGTAGAGACACAAAGTCATGTATTTATCAAGAAACAAATAATTCATTTAGTGGTGATGAAAAAGACGATAGGCAGCAAACATCAGATATTTTGAAGACCTCTATATTGAAATTGGAGAAAAGTCTTCAGTTTACATTGAAGATGTGACTGCGTTCATGTCAGCCTGACCTTGTTATAGTTAGTAATGAAGATGACCCAAAATGCTTCAGCATCGACAGGAAAATTCAGAAAACATGAGTGCTGACAGAAACAACAATAACACTCTTCAGTGTGGAAGTTGAAAGAAGACTAAATCTGCTACCACTGTCGGAGAAGCTATGAGAAATATCAGAAGAATCTGAAAAGGGAAGCTGTTTCTACAGAGGTATCTGCTAATTATGGAGGTTTTAAAAAAAGGGGAAATACCCGTCAGTAAATCAAAGGAAGCTCAAAGTGTTACGGAAAAAAAAAAGTTCCCTCTGATCTATTTTGGAAAGCACGACTCAGCGGAAACGTTTGATTAGAAAGAGGGTCTATGCCCAGGGCGATAGACTACAGGGAAGATATACAGTCTATAGTACTGCTAATAATAAAAAAAAAAAAAATCATACATAGGCTTTTTAATTACACACTAAAACAGTTCAACTTAAAATAATTCAACTCTAATAGTCAGTTTTGTGAAAGATTTGATTATTTTTAGCCATATGTTTTATTCAACACTGGCAAAATAACGGCAGGGGTGTGTGGAAACTTTCTTTTAAATGACAGGGGGGTCCCACCAAGGCACTACTTAAGAGGACTGTTATCTGACTCTTTTTTTTATTTATATTTATTTTTATACATTTGTTAAAAGAATTAATACCGTAATTTTCGGACTATAAGCCGCAACTTTTTCTCAATTTTTCGACCTTGCGGCTTATATAACAATGCGGCTTATCTGTGGGCTTTTACAGCTAACGGCCACTAGGGTAATACCTAAATCTATGGATTTTACCATCCACCATGTTGACGTCACATTTGCTTCAACACACAAGTACAGTAGCCACGCGTGCGGGAATGAGGAGGTCCTCCAGAAGCAGACTTCCACTGCGAGTGGTACAAGACAGACAATCCTCTCTGTGCACGAACCATATGGTAATTAAACATAAAAAAACCTGTGGCTTATAGTCCAGTGCGGCTTCTATATGTACAAATCATGCAATTTAGCTTCTGCAGCTAATAGTCCGAAAATTACGGTAAATAAAAAAAAATGTGATAAGCAGCCAGTGAGTTACAGCAGCTACATCACAGATGATGTTTGTAATGGCGATCATGACCATGAGATGACCTACCTCTGAATTATTGAGGTGATTTCAGGCTGAAACAAATGAGATAAGAGGGCATGATTTTATCCCTCAATAACAGAAAGCTCCAGTTACTGCCTCAGGGTTGGATGCTCGTAAAAATCATTCAACTTGAAATGTATATTTCTCTCCTTGTGACCGAAAATCACCTATTAAACTTAAATTTTTATAGCATGAGCATAGGAGTCAAATAAACAGCAAGTGGTCATGCATGGATATTAATGTCATTTTTGTGACAGAAGAGCAGCCTGGGACATTAAAGTTTGGACAGGCATGTCTATTATGGGCAGTCAGCAAATAGATATGAAGGTGGAAGAGTCAGAAACTAAGTTCAACAAGATTAAAAAAAGAGTATATATGGGAAGGACGGCTCAGGTCGAGTGGTTTAGAGAGAAAATAAGACCCAGGCAAGGCTGAGACCCTGAGCCAAGTTTAGTCACCTGATAACAGAGTACCCTGTCCACAGCACAGACAACGTTTCGTCAGATGTCACCCTGTAGACATTTACCCTGTGGATAAACGGCAACACTTTGTGCCGTTTTTACCCGAATGTCACAGGGAACATCTTAATGAACAATCTCATCAGGGATGAGATGGTTTGGATAAGAGCAGAGAACAGAGAAAATACTGAAGATGTTGGATGTGGAGGGAAGAGGAAAGGGAGAAGATTCTGCAGACTGTTGTGACTAAGGAGGAAGCTGCAGCTAGAATTAGATTATTGACTCTGGGAGCAAAAAAAGGCTTAAGGCAAAGGAAGTTTTGAAGATTTTAAGACGACCTGAAAACCATTTCCATCTGTTCAGAACCAGCATGACGGGAAACCGAAGTAAAACAAAAAATGAAAATAAGAGGCCTCACCTGTGACGGCGTCGTAAAACTCGTCCTCATTGCTCATCTTCTCCACTCAAAGTTGAGCAGCTGTTTATAGCAGATGTTCGGCCTCTAGCACATATTCCTTTTGGTAGCGACCCAGCAGTTCCTCTGAAGGCAGAGCAGTAGAGGTCGTGTCCTCTGGATTGTCACCAGGGGCAAAGAAAAATGCGAGATATCAAGAGGAGGGACCCAAAGTCTGCCTGGGTGCAGATTTTTAGCAGATGTTTTGACCAGAGAGGAACACCACCAGGCAAATAAAGTTAATGGGGAACAAGGTGATAGTTTCTTCTTCAGAGCTTTGTTTCTTTGGCTTTGTTGATGAAGACAAACCATTTACCTGTAAAAAAGAAAGAAATGTTACACTGAAGGACCAGAGCAAAAAACACTAAATTATCTACCTTTTCTGACCTAATCCAGGATAAAGATAGGAAAATGTTCATATACATTCATCTATTATAGCTGAACACCAAGCCAGAAAACAAATGCTGGTCTCATCTGAGCAGAGAAACTTCTTTGATGGCCCATTAATGGATTCCCCCACCTGAGCTTGAGAGCTCGGCAGCATGCATACATCAACAAGCAGTTTTATACAAAAAGCAACATCAAGAAAATATTAAATCTTGAGTTTCGGCATGAACGTCAAGTCGTGAAACATTTTTCACATCGAAAGAGCCGACACGCCTTCTTTTACTGTAAGCATGTTTTAGTCTCACCCATGTAATCTCCAAGCTCAATCTTACTACGTGGATACCAAGCTGACAGCTATGATCTTTATCACGCAGCCTGCAAAGCAAACATTACTGCTGTTGACTAAAAAGTTTACTTTTTTGCAGCACGTGCTAAATCAGGGGTTTTCAAAGTGGAGTTACAGGTGTATGGATGGCTGAAAGGGACAAATTCAAATAAATAAATGTACCATTAAATAATCAAACATTCCTTTTAAATCATGAAACTAAACATTAAAGTAAATTTTTTTAAAAATTAATTAATCATGAGAGAAAATAAAACATTTTATCAAAACTATAGATTTTCAAATAATGGGATGCATCTTAGTGGGTCACTAGTCTCTGACAGTAAAATGTTTGGCACCTCTTGAGCTGCGTAGCTTCACAGACACAACAAATATGAATACATTCATTACTCTCTATATAGAGGTCTAAGCACCTGTGGAGAGTTAGTGGTCTGCAAATATTAGCTATTCTGATGCTCCAATACCATTTAGATTTAAGGCCAAATAAGCAACAATATTACAATAGAGTCAAGATTATATAGCCTCTTTTTCATAGATGCACGATAGCAAAATAGATTTAAAACCTAAGGTGTGTAATTTACATTAAAAGACTTCTGTATTAAGGCTCATCTTAGAGCCAATGCTTGTTTTTGTGTTTTTTACATGTCATAAAATGCTAACATCCGATTTTAAATAAAACTACCAGATAAAAAAATCTACATTCAACCATTTATAAAATAAAAATCTATCAGTTGAGTTAACAATTGTAATAACAGCCTGTGATGAACACTACTAACACTGTAAACTATAGATCATCCATCGGTTTGGGAAAAACCTTAAAAAACCTGCGCTAAATTATTGAAATTGCTTAAATATTTAAATTTTCAAATCAGATTAACGAAGAGTAAGCTAAAAACATATTGGACTGATTGTGATTAATTACTGAAACAAATTTAGAAATGAAATAAACCTAAACTTGAGTTAATGGAACCTAAAACATGCAAATTGCTGAAAGAACAACTGATTTAGATGAAAAATTAAGCCAAAACTTCATATAGATTTAAGATAAATAACCTTTTTCCTCTGTCTTTAAATACACTCTATCCAAAACTCCAGTAGCATAGTTTTAGCCTTACCAGGTTCTAATGGTTTTAAAAAACATCTGCCATCAGGGACCTTTTCCTATCAGTTTTATCAGTGAGCAAAAGAACATCAGCTGCCGTCTAAATGATGAGAAATTATAAGAAAACTGCACTGTTGTTGTTAGTTAGTTAGTTTGTTTTTCAGGAAATACAGTGAAATGTAGCAACAGACCTGACATTTGTCACGAACAGTTGACAGGTTTGTCAAAAACAAAGCTTCTATGAGTTTTAACCGGTGGCTTCCAAGAGCAGTTTAACCAGTGCCTTTTTTGTTCTTTAACATTTATGTATGAAAGAAAAAAAAAAGTATCTGAAGTAGACGGACTGAAAATCTTAACATACCTGAAACAGCTCATTTCATCGAGCTGATCATTTCTAAATGGGAAAACAATGAATCAGGAACCACACTGTCTTTGTTCCCCTTTATTTAAGCTCACTCTCTGATTGTTCCAGAAAGTTCAGAGATTTCACCTTTGCCAGATATCGGCAACACCTTCGACACACCAACGGACTTTGGCCTCAGCATCCAGCACGGACAGGGAGCACAGGAATTGATCCCAGTGTACCGTTCAAACCTCCTAAAAATGGATCTATTCCTGAATGTTTATAGAGTCCTGAACTTGGCAAAATTCAATGGCAAAACGAAACACAAATAAATAAACAAAAACTACCTTAAGCTGAGTCACTATAAACAGCTGAATAACCAAGATATTTACCATTGCATCACACTGACACAAACTGACAGATTTATGGAGGTGATTAAGCAGTTTAGATCCCATTTAGAGAAGCCCTAATAAAAAAAGAAAAGAACATGCTAGAGATCAACCAATGCAGGTCATTTTTAGGCCAGTGCCAATACCGATTATTATGACACCAGTCTAACGGGTCCCCGGCATGAGCTGTCCAAATTTTTAGACTAATTCTTGGTGCAGATATTGGTTCTTCAGCCTCTAATGATTTAAAAAATTACAATCATGTTACATAAGTCTGAAATTGCACAAAAGAAAAGTAACATTTTTTCACAAATCCAAGAAAATATTAACAATGGAAAGTAACTGGAGGGAAAGGTAATTGCACGCGCTTCATGACATGGCTGCTGAATGTACAAATTAATCCAACAGACCCTAGACAAATCAGCAGGTATGGATAAAAGAAAATAACGCTAACACCAAACAAATATATCAGTCAGCCAATGGGACAGATGTGTATCACTGTATGATACATCTAGAGGGGATTATGAATGTGTGTAACCTTCAAATCGGTGGTGCATAGATGGACGCCCGCTCATCTCAATGGGTTTAAGCACTAAATATCTTGCAAAAAAAACACATTTAAAAAGAAAAGATGTCAAGCATTTTTCTAAAAGGTTTTAAAAGTAGAACGTAAGGATCAACTGAAATAGCAAGAAGAAAAAACCCTATGAAAGATAAAAAAGCTTATCCACCTTAATTTGAATCAAAAATGGGGACAAATGAAAGTAAAGAAAATCTCACCAACATGAAGTCGTCGCCAACATTTATAAAAAAATGAATGGAAAATGTTTAAGTATGTATGTGGCGGCACTTATTATTGATTTGTTGGTACGCTGGCAAACATTTTTGCGTTTTAGGTTAAAATAAAACTTGTACGAATCAATAAAAAAAATTTAACCAAATAACCTGACATGTTTCTCATGTTGAACAGAAAAGAAACAAAACTTCAAGCTCTGAGGGTTAAACTTCTTCCTTTTAAACTGATTAAATGAATAGTTCATCTTAAAGGAATTCCTCAATAATTCCCGGATCGCCGTCTAGTTAAGATTTTACTAGAAATAAATTTGACAATCTGAGTCATTTCACTTCCAGGACATAACAGAAGCTCACCAGCTATTGGTCAACCCACAGTCAACAACCAAAACCAAAGATTGAGTTTAGCAGCGGATGCATCAGGTGATTGATTTATCCCAGGCTTTCTAAAGATCAGGGTACATCAGAAAGCATAAAAACTCTTTAAAACATGAGAAGAGATGAAGCACAAGCATGATCATAATAACAACACATGAGTTCTCCTTATTTTCCGTTTGTTGAAGATAACCGCTGCTCTGTCCTGGATTTCAGCCTGAAATGGGTTAAACATAACTGTGCTGATAATCCAGAAGGTTCACACACACAGCGGGTGGACAGACAAGCTTCTGATTGGCCGCAGCAGACCCTCAGATCACATCAGTCGCTCGCTTTCTGATGTCTGTGATTCGTTATGTAACCGTGACAGACATGGCACCATGAACGCATCATAACTACGTTGTTCAATAGTTGGACAGAAGTTCATCAAATGACCCAGATATTCCTTACTGAAACAGAGACGACCCAGAGACGTGCACATCTAGCTAAAAGAAAATGTTAGTTTTTTTTAAGTTTATGGGCTGCATCATTATTCAAAACCTACAAACCGATTCAAGATAAAATAGCCTGATTCTTACATCACAATTACATGATTAAGGCCAAATGGGAAACTAAAAATAATTCATAACAATTAGACCAATGAGAAAATCAGCTAATGTAACTAATGGCCACCGTGATACTTTAATGGAAAAATAAGGGTTAGTAGAAATACTAAGAGATCGCAAAGAAAACCAAAACTAAACTTACAAGATTCAACTTCTTTCAATTAAAAGAAAGTAGAAAAGCTAAAATTATTTAAAATGCAGTTTAATTAACACTGAGATGTTAAAGTTGTATAAAGTTATCAAAACATTATTTTGAAGCATGGAACAAGATGAAATGTGGAACAATTGTGAAAATATTACTTGTTGTGCCTAATGTTATCACCTTTAGAGTTCTCTTTAATACAGAAACCAGAGGCTACCAAGATAATGTTAATCAGCATTTTGCTGAGGTAGATGGCCTGATATCAGCTTATTGACTGCTGCTATAAAACTGCTTTACCTTGATAGAAATGGCACAAATCTCATTACATTACAATGAGTCTGTTTTTAGCTGCCGAAACCAAATGGAGAATTTTCTTTCTGAATTGAAAAGAAAAGTTCAGGAGCGTTCTGGCAGGTAATTCTTCATATGTCTTCTAACAATTAAACAAACAAAACAGAAATGAGTTGGTTTTTTTTATCAGTACTTCTAAAACAACCGGTAATAAACATTAATATAACCAGCTCCTGGCAACTTGATTACAGTATGAAATAGAACAGAAATTATATATTAGAATAAAGCATAAACGCAAAACTAAATGTGATCAATTTATACTTCTAGTGTCTGACCTCATTTAATGAAACTACAAACCTTTATTTCGGTTCTTCCCTGAGATCCAGAAGACACGGAGATGAAGAGTGGGGAAAGTCAAAGTGACGTGTTTACAACACAATACAAAGTCTGACAGACACACACAGCACAAACACACCTCCACATTTCTTTTTACACACACCTACCGACCTCGATGCCTGACACACCTCTTCACACCGTGAAGGCAGCATTTCTCAGACACACACAAACAAAAAGGTGAGAATAAAATGGACAGTAAAATTAAAATCAAACCTAAACATACCAGATTTGTTTTTTAGCTCTAATGTGTAAAGCTGTAGAGCTTCTGAAGGGGGAAGATTTATCGGAGTAAACTATGCAGCTGAACAGCTGCTTCTTTTCCCATGTGGTCACTAAGTGAGGATGAAACCCCAGTAAGGACGGGTGTGCTGAGCTTACAATGAGAAACTATTACACAACATCAACATTAGACTGCAACAAGAGGGTTGTCATGGGAATACGGCAAGGGATGCTTACAGGCATCGAGGCAAATGTAGTTTGAAAAGTTGCAGTTTCAGAAGTGCTAACTCTTATCATCATGATGTGTTTATGGGTTAAAGTCCTTCTAATGAGGACAGAAATGCTAATGGAAAGGCAAAAGTACAGAGCAACACTGATCTCTTCCTCATTAGCGTTTTCTAGGCTGTATGGAAACATATTCCCTTTGCCAAAAAAAAAAAAAAAAAAAAAGAATTTAGGAAACAAACAGCTTGCTACAACAGTGGTTAGCTTAGGTAAAAAAGCAGCTAATATAAGCTCGTTAGACTCGTTCAGAAAGCTTAATAGAAATCCTTTGTTGCACGATAACTGAACCAATCAGCTTTTTAAACAAGCCTCACCTGCTTAATTCCAATTCATTCTTTATAAGTGACCCGGTTAGGTGTCATAAGGTAAAAATAAACCTTGAATTTCTCAATCTTATTCTATGGGAAAACACTTGACTATAGCCTGGAAACAACAGAAATTTCTTTTAGGCTCACATCATGTAGTGCTCCTAATTATAAAAGAAAAGTGGCTGATTTTCAGACCTCTGCTGAGAAGGAAAAGATTAATGGGGAATATTAGTTTCACATGTCAGTATGGGTGAATTACAACAACAACTTAATGAAATTACTGCTGAACGATCTGTGCACCCCCATTTAAAACATCAGATCAATGTATTCTCTGTTTATCAATAAATAACAATGAATACAGTTTATTAATAACAGTTTTCCAGTCATATTGATTTTATTTAATTTTGGAGAAGGGATAGTTGCTTATTTTTGGTTCTAGATATGAGGGGGTTCTGATTTGGATTAATTTAATTTAAGTGCGTCACATAATGAGAATCTCATACCTCCCCAGGTCTTCCTGCCAGAAATTAACGCAACACATTAATTTTAATTTTTAAATTATCAAGATGGCCGCCAAAAGCTGGAGAAAGCCGATGGGATTTCTTAAGCATCACAAGCAGAGAAAACTTTCATAAGGGGAAAGATTCCTCGTGTTTTGAAGAAACGGATACAAGAAATTTAAACTAAAGCAACAGTTTTAAGATAACTTTTAAGACTTGCTGTTAATCCATTGAAATATTAAAACAATATATGACCACGTTTAAAGGAAATAAAGCTTGATCAAGCCGTCGATTCTGATTCTATAAAAATAAAAAATAAAAAAATGGATTTTTTACTAAAAACCAGCCACGGTCGCAGACAATACTGGTATGAGCTGCTGTCTAATGCAAAGGGAAACAATGCGTCATAACTGACAGGTCTACCTCTGCATCACACCCAAAAGTACATTTAAAACACGAAGCTCTGGTTCTAAGATCTGTGATAAGGGCACAGATTGTGAACGCAGCTTGAAAGGCAGGGGAAGAACAGACAGGCCAGTGTGTTGAAAAGTGGAGAAGCATTTCGCTGACGGTGCTGTTGGTTCAGTAATTAGGGCAGAATAAAAAAAAAAACCAACAAAACAAATTTGGAGTAAAGAGTTGCTATAGAAATCAAAATGAGTTCCTTGTTTTTTTAAGCATCTGGTTATTAAGGAAGTAGTTTAATTGTAGGTTTTCAAATCAAATGAACCACAATAGGAGAAGTGTTTTATAAATGAAGCTTAAATGTATTTGATGTTTCTCATCGTTACTAAACTGAAACCACAAACTGAACCGTAATTTGATGAATTAATATTGTACTACGTCTGCATTTTGACGGTTACATCTCCCGAAGAGTTTTGAAGTATAAATATATCTATAAATTTCAATCTGCTCTTCTTTACAGTGATGTTTAAAGTTAAGTAAAATATCACTCTCTATTGGATGATTGGTTTTTATATACTCGAATGCAGCCAGGAAACTGAAAGCTGAATTCATCATAAGACTGAGAACGAGTTTAAATGTCAAAAGACTTTTCATCAGAATAAGCGTGAGTATAAAATTAAATTCATTCGACCTCAATCACAAGACTAGCCCTGTCAAGAAACCCTGACAGCAGCTGTTTGGAAGTTTAGTTTGGGCACAAACAAGATCGGCTTCGTTTCAAAGCATCAACAGGATGCTTTTAAGATTAAAGGTAGCATTCAAGATAATAAAATACATGTTAAGTCTTCATGCCATCAGCTGGGTTTTGATCAAGCTCAAAGCAGTTTTTTTCATCATCCTTATAAATTTGGAAGCATGAAATTAGATTACAAGTCCTGGGATTGTACTGCTGTGGTGTGAAATAAGTGGTCCTCCTAATTGTCAATCATTCTGGTGATACGTTTACATAAAGCCGTCCTACGTGCTCTTCCCCAGTTAGCTGTCTTTTTCTGCGAATCCGCACTTTCACGTGTATTTGTGTGGTGAGCTACGGTTTCAGGCACTCATTGAAGATCACCTTTCTCACCACTGTTCTTTGAAAATGGCAGAGGGATATTTGATGAACTTCTATCCAACTATGGAACAATGTTGTTGTGATGCGTTCATGGTGCCATGTCTGTGACGGTTACATAACGAATCACAGACATCAGAGAGCGAGCAACTGATGTGATCTGAAGGTCTGCTGCGGCCAATCAGAAGCTTGTATCTACACCCGCTGTGTCGCTGTGTGTGTGGACCTTCTGGGTCAAGGCAGGTATATCTCAGAATGCTTTGTGCGGAGAGCTCTCCTCGCAAAGCATCATGGGATTTGCTGTAACTGCTGCTCGCTGTTGACATAGGTGGCCGCTACCCCATAGCGGGGACGAATAACAATGATGGCGCAGGCGCCGTACAGTGGACAGACGAGCAACTGATCATCTGCCCAAATGGTAAGTTGACTGAGTTCATAATATAGTCCCTGCTCTATATAGTGATTGAGGGATGTATGGGTTAGAGCGGACATTTGGACACAGTAAGCTCGTATGAGCTATGAGAACAGCACTTTGAAACAGAGCCTGCACGAGGAGAAATGGACTCGTATATGATCTTGCACGCGCATTTTTTACTTTTTTTTTTTTTTAAGTGGAGAGGGCAGGTATTTTAGAAAGATTCAACAAACAAACTTGAACAAACTGAAGCAGGTATGGTTCTTAAAGAGATTTAAAGTAACTAAATACTTTTGCCTAATGTGTGAATAATGTCTTTGATGAGTAATAAAGCGATAAAAAAAGAAAAATATATCCATTTGCATACATTCTCAATCAAAAAGAACATTTACATGAATTATTAACACCTAAAGATACATTAGTGAAGGGATTAAACTTTATCATCAGGATTTTGAATGCCATCCCACTGGTTACTGCGTGTGGTGCCGAAAAACAAGCTTAATAACTGGAATTTCAGCCAAAGCCTTAAAAATCAGATGTGAGTTTTTATTGGGGAATAGGAGACGGGCTTAGTGTTATTTTTGGTCAGCATGGTTTCTCTTCTTGGAAGTTGTCCCTGCATGCCATCTCTGCCCAGTCCCTCATTGCTCAATCACAAACAAAGACTTTAACTGATGCAAGGGAGGCCTGAAGAGCTTTCAGTGTTGTTGTGGGTTCTCTCCTGACCTCCTGAAAAGGCTGTTGATGCACTTTGAGACTGATTTTTAACAGGTCAACCACTTAAGGGAAGGTTCACCACTGTTCCATTTATTATATATTAGTGATTCACAGAGTACAAAGCATAAGAATCAGCATTGTAAGTCTTCCCAGACAGAAATATGCCTGTTACTGCTTCTCTTCTGTTCTTGAACATTGTAAAACTGGTCTTATTTTAGCCTACTTCATGAACTCAGACATGTTATTTTTAAGTTTATGTTTATACTTAGGTGTATTCTACAGTTTAGTTAAATTTATTTGAGTTTAAATTTAACAGAATGGCATCACTTAATTCAATAATACTTTATTAATCTGAAAGGGAAGTTAAATAAATAAATAAAATTAAACAGATTGTGGTTAAGGACAGTCTGGTATGAACAGTCTGCTCCACCAGGCTTATGTGACCCTGGGTCTAACACACAGCATCAATAAGGAGGATGCAGAGGAAACTAAATCTTTTCCTCGTACACTG
Organism: Cyprinodon variegatus; assembly: GCF_000732505.1. NCBI lineage: Eukaryota > Metazoa > Chordata > Actinopteri > Cyprinodontiformes > Cyprinodontidae > Cyprinodon > Cyprinodon variegatus. The sequence goes on along the minus strand of NW_015151378.1, from coordinate 153,724 downwards.
TCGTACATGAAACATGTAGTATGACAGCACATTCCAGTGATACCTGCTGGAATAGAAACTCTTCTAGGATGAGTTTTACTTTCAAAGTCACCAGATGCTAAACCGGCTCGGTGCTTTACTTTGAAACTTTATAAAACAAAATGTGTCAGCTCTGAAAGCAACAATACCGAGACGGATGCACAGTTAGGCTCGGAACGTCACAGCTTGAAGGCTGTATGCAAATGGTTTGGATAAAAAAATCCTTTTTTCCCCTTGAGTTACAAATGATTAGACTGAATTTTCTAGTATTCCTTTCAACAGCTGGATACCTTAGCTTTTTGCATCAAAACCACGTATAAATTGCACATTATAATAGCTAATTCTGTGTCAACAAAGGAAAACACAAAAGGGAAATCAAAACCAAACAAATCTGATCACTTATTTGGTTGGAAACACACAGTGGCCCATGAACCCAAAAGAATATGGAGACAATTTAAACTTTTACTAAATCAATTTTAAAAGAAAATTACAACCTGGTGATTCAAATAATTGTAAACCATCTGTGAATTCTCCTGTGCCATTCTGCCACCGTATCTAGAGACATTCATTAAGGATATGCATGTCAACAACATTTGGTTATTTGGGTGGACCCTAACCACCCTTAAAGGCTACACCTTGTGTAATTGTAGTAACCTAAATAAAAGCTCACAGGGAGTGGCTGGGCCATTGCTTCTAAGGTAAAGGAACAAAAGAGCCAAAAAAAAAAAGGTTGGTTAATCATAATTATTTTCATCCTCACCACAGTGTTTAGCTTTGTCTTCCAGTTACTATGGGTGTAAACCACCAGCTTTATCACAACACGATGTTATATCAATTTGTTTGATAAGATGTTACGAAGTCTATCATGATGATTTATTCAACTGCCCACTCTGAGATCGATCGTCATCTTTCTAAGCTCTTATAGGCTTTTAGGCATTTATAGTAAAAAGAGAATGTAATTATAATTATAAATAAAACCACCAAAAATAATAACAGATCACCTGATCGATCGAATATTAAGCTTAGCCATGTGAATTTCAAAATAAAGTTAAAGTTAAAATTAAAAATATTGATATTTTCATATTGCATCGATGTAAACTGATCGTTCCTTATTAACTGGAAATATGTAGATCCTCATACAGGACTAGTTCTTATATTTGGATGCATTTTAGGGATCCTATTTTGCGCTACAAACAATATTTAAGTTAACGGGTGTTCTTTAAATATTTTTGCTGTATCAAAATAAACCAAAAAAATGTCAAGATAATTTTCACACTAAATTGTTTGTCCAGCATTGTCAGCTTTCTGGTATCAGTCAAAGCAGTTAGATCGTGTATGAATTTTAGTTTTCTTTTTTGTGTAAACAGCTTGATACTAGGGCTGCAACTAATGATTATTTTGCAAATCGATTAATCTGTCGATTATTTTTTTCGGTTAATAATCGTATGGCCAAAGGTTCCTTAAAGAAGATGTTTACGAAATTAAACCAGGTGAAACTAAAACTTTTCCACTTGAAGAATTCTGGATAGACCATATTGGCAGACTTTTTTTTTTTATCTTAAATGCAACATTTTTAAATATTTTTTCACAATTTTGGTATAATTGCTGCTCTAAGTGGGTTGCTCTGTCAGCTATAGGCACGTTTTAGAGTCTCTAAACCCCATTTAATGATTAATTGATTACTAAATTAGTTGACAATTATTTCAATAATCATGATTCATCCGATTGTTTCAGCCCTACTTGATACAATGAAGCTTATTTTTTATTAATTTATTTTTTATATTTTATCGACAATTAAGAGTTTATAAAAGGATAATCTAATTTAATGATTCGGAACAACATGCATCCAATACCAATTTTCAGCATCCAAAGCACAAACCAGATTTGTACTGGTGTAACTGTTAAAATATTCAACAAAAAGGCTTTCAAAGAGTAACAGATCAATATTTAAAGTAGCCATTACCGCAACATTGGCTAGCACTTACAGTGTGTTTGCCTAATGATAAAGCATTGTTCTTATATTTTGTCTTAGCTGACCAGCAACCTTCCCTCTTGACAACAAGCCATTAAAAGCGGAGTAAGATAACATAGTGGCGTAGATAGAGAAGCTCCTGATTGGCTGTATTTATCAGTCATAAATTAAACATACAGTAATATCTCCCTGTTGCTGGGAGGGTTGCCATGTAGAAGCAACATAACCTCAAGCTCACCTTTATTCTCATGTGGCACAACACAGCAAATCCTGCATAAAACCCATTTGCAAATTAGCTAGTGGCAAATAAGGCTCTAAATAAAGACTGTAGCTATTTCAAAGTCAAATACAACAACTTAATGACAGAGTAATTCACATGACTACTATGTGCACCACAACACTCCACACAGCAATGTTGAAACGAGGCCTTTAGGACATGTATTACAACAAACTCTTCCTGTTCCCCTAAATGTAACTACAGATCACAAAATACACATTTCACAACTAAATGATCCCAATGCACATTCACCCTTTATATATTAGAAAATGAAAATTAAAAAGGCTCCTTACATTATTGTTGTTGTCAGAATGCTGATACTAAAGACAAATGTCCTTTTCAAATGGAGACCATCCCCATAGTTAGTAACTATGGAGTTAATTAAGGCGCCTTGGGGAGGAAGACGCACAACAAAATGATTGCAACTGTAATTCCAGGGAGATTGCCCTGATGTTCAACGTAAAATAGAAAGCTTGTTTTTCTTAATTCTAACATTACTATATAGGGTTTCCAGAGACCTAAACATATTTGTAAAAAAAACTAAGCATTTTTTTCTTAAAATAATTGCATTTGTTCTTGGATTGAGGCGGTAAAAGAGACATTTTGCCAATGCAACAAGGCAATTTACATTTAAAATAAGAAAGCACAATTGCATTGTCCTATTTCAAGTGCATATTATCTAATTATCTTATTTTAAGAGTAAAAATACCCATTCCATTGGCAAATCTCATTAATCTACTCAAATTAAGGGTAAATACACTTAATTTAAGAGATTTTTAAAGTTGACGTTATTCCGGTGTACTCCATAATCTTACATTATGTTTGTATTATATTAAAACAATAAGTCTATTGGAAATTAAACATGCTTTGGCTTAGATGGTAAGCATTTATGCATTTTTCTAATTTGTGCAAAATGCAATGATGCAGCAGTCTTTGCCTCTTGTGTCCTAGTGAGGGCAGATAAAAACAGTGCTGTATCACTGTGAGTTTGTGGTGTCAATGACCTACAGTCTACTCCAGGTTGAAAGGTAAGGCCTGCTGTGAGTCAGATGCAGATGGTGACTAAAAGCAACTAGAAGTCAAACAGGCAGGGGAACATTCCCACTATTTACTAAGACCTTAAACACGAACAGACGCTGCCCTGGGTGAAACCAAACAGCATAAAGGCTTCCTTGACTTTTACCTCCTTCGCATCACATTTTGATAACAATATCCAATGACACAACTTCTGTTTTTTTTTTTTTTTTGGTTTTTTTTTTCTGCTAAACAACACTTTACAAAGGAGTTACCAAACAGAAAATAAAAACACGTCTATAAACTCTGGGGGCCTTTCCAAAATATATCTTAATTTGCTAAATATACTGGCGCAAAGTGCAAATTGATCTAGCTAGCAAGGCTGAAACCCCAGCTTTATTTTAACAGGAAAATTAAGCAAATAAATAAGCGAAGCAGGAGTTGTTTTTTCTTTAAAAACAGACAGCCAGCTGCCATTCTGACTGGTGGAAATCGGGAAGCTTTTTTTTTTTTTGACAGCTACCGTTGCTGGAGTTAGCGGGCGGGCTACGTTAGAAACGGTGGCTAGTTAGCACGGTTAGTAGCGTTCTTCAAAGATAAAAGGCAAAGCGAGAAATTACCCACTGAAAAACAAACACAAGGACCAAAAACAGAAGGTTAAAAACGTCTGTCATCTTACCTCTACAGTGACTGCGCTCTGAATGTGTTGGCAAGCTCAGAAAGATGGGCAGGAATTGTGTGTAGCCTTGTCTGAACACTGAAGCGGAAGCCGCTGGCACAGTGGGCGTCACTGGACGGTTGATTGACATGTCCCTCAGCCAATCAGGTGAAAGATAATGATAGATAGATAGATAGATAGATAGATAGATAGATAGATAGATAGATAGATAGATAGATAGATTTATTTTTGCATTTATACTTTGTCAAATTACAATTACAAACTTTATTCTATATATATTTTACCAGGATGCTCATGTGTTATACCAACATAAACTTTAATATTCTCCTCCCTAAGAGCAGGGTGGAGCTGAAGTCAAATGTCTTGCTTGTGTGAAAATCTTGGAATAAAAATTGTTAGGAGTAGAATGGAGAAGTTAAAGTCAAAGAGGGGCCACGATGCCTTTGGACAAACTAGGGAGAATCTGTGGACACAATGATTACTCCGCCACTATGTCTTTTCTTTTCTATATTGCTGCTTTTTTTTGCCACAAAGAATTCAGTGGGACAAAGCAAAATATAAAAGAATGTGCTCTAGTCAGATGAGAGCAATACTTTACTTTTTGCCTATAGAAAACATCTAATAGTGCACTGCTCTCTGAATTCATCATAACAATTATTCAGCAGTAACAGAAGACTGATAAGGGGAGATAAAGAAAGAAAGGCCTACATATGTTAGAAAAAGGACAACCCCACCCCAAGAAAAGGCATTCACTTAGGAAATACTTATTTTTCTTCTATAAAAAAAAGATTTGTAATAAACTGATTTTTTTATGTATAACATGAACAATATCAAACTTATTGAGGTTTGCAGTTAATTATTGGAAAATGTTAAACAGTTGTAAATACTTGGACGCTCTTTGGTCCACCTTTCCAGTAGATAAAGGGTTCAATTCAGGTCCTGTCTACGAGGCCTCATCTAAGCCATACTTTTGCTTTCATGAATAATGTAGCTTATCAGTCACTGATATGTCTGATACAGCTGACTGCATCCTCAGAGGCACAAACAGGCATGAGGTTCTGTTAAACACCAAGGTCAGTGTTGAGTCATTCTGTTCTTATAGGTCTTTTTCTGATTGTGTAAAACAGAAAATGGGAAAAGGTGTAAACATAACTAAGTCCCTGGGAAGAATGACACTAATTCAAACTTTTGCATTTTTCCCAAATTAGATTTTAATTCAAAATTAAGTGAAAAATGGTTACTGAGTAGTTTATTTGACTGTTTTAATAGCCAGCATGGGGCAGAAAGGCAGCGTCTTGTTTGCCTCTGAGTTACATAAAAATAATGGTGTGATGAGGAGAGCAGAGTGTGATCAGAAAAGGGCAGGCAAGGAGGAGGGGAGCAGGCGGAGAACACTGCAAGAAAAAATAGCTTCTATTCATCTTCTCTGTGGGACACAGAGTCCTGCTTGTGCTCAAACAAAGACACTGTTTAACAAGGACAGAGGCTCAGGGCATTATAATAAAATCCCATTAAAACAATTACACATTATCAATTTGCTGTTAATATGAAAGGTATTCAGATATTCTGTAAATATTTAATTGGAATATAAATCCTTCTACAAGTAAATGCAGTAAAAACGTGTTTTGCAGAGTATAAAGTACTGAACTGATCAAACTAAAAAAAAGAAACACTCGTTGTTGAACTGAGGATTCAGACTCTTTAAAAAATTGACAAAAGAAGATGATAAAACTAAGAAAAAAAAAATATATACATTTAATCCATTACTAATTGTATGACTACTCAGCTATGCTGTTAGCATTTATAAAGATGTATACAAATATTTATTTATTTATTTATTCCATTATTTTAATTTCATTTATTATTTTAGGTTAACTTTCCACATGAAAACAAACTTGATTGAAATAAAACTCTACGCTTGATTTAAAACGGTAATAACTATTTATTGCTTCACTCATTGCTTTATAACCACTCATCAGCTTTCGCGACCTTTAACCTCTTGTGATGTAATCAATACAGATTAAACTAATTACAGTTTACTTGTGTAATTTTTTTCTTCAGCAATTAAAAAAAAGTCATTTTTTCTGACATCCTGTAATGAAAAAACATGCTTCAGTCTTCATATCTGTTTCATTGTTATCCAGTAAAAGAAAACACATCAGTAAGCATTTCCAACAACTGCAGTGAAATATTGAATCACTTCTGGCTAAGCAAATCATTTGATCTTATCATATGTGTGTTGAATCGGATTCCTTCCTTGTTTTTTTAAGGTTGTTTCCTTTACAAAAACTAACAACACCAAAACCGTGTGGTATCTGTTGCAATTCCTCCTTTCGAACACAAGGTGGCGGTAAAGGATTGTCATATTTGTTTGTTTTCTTTGGCCATATTTCATTATTATAGTTTACATTTAGCTCAGAACTTATTCTGCATAAAAACAACCAAACTACCTCACTTTATCGCTACAGTTCTTTGTTAAGATTTATTTTGTTAAATAGAAACTTTACAAAACTGTGTCAGTGTACTGGTTAAAGTGAAGCTGAAGAGCAGCTAATAAAGTGGGGATGGGATGCCAAATGGCTCATACAAAGCCGACACATCATATGCAAAGGCTACAGTCCTAACCCAAATAGTCCCTGGTTGGATATCCAGAGCAGAACCATTTATTACATCTCTCCCTCCCCTCTGCCCTTCTTTCCTGTCCAGCTAATATTGAACAAAGGTCACTAGAGCCACAATAACCAAGAGAAAACAAAGTTCTGTGTTGCATTCATTTTACTAATGCACACTTATAAAAATAGATGTTTTGACATGACAATCAAGCTGAGACGCTGTTCTGTTATCAGATCCTTGTGGCAGAAAGCAGAAATCCTGGTTATGTGATACAGCCTTTAAAGGGTAGCTCATCATAAGTGTGATACAGCAGATAATCTACTTTTTGAAGCCTGCAAATTCAGCGTCAAATTCATTGTTTTAACCAAGAGTGTAGCATCCTACTATTTATTCTGAGTCGATCTATATAAGGAATCCATATATATATATATATATATATATATATATATATATATATATATATATATATATATATATAT